>NC_069509.1:27298822-27448822 GCF_027579735.1 Bombina bombina
ATTTAACTCAATTCCACTTAGCTAATTGTTTCCCATGTTTATTCCAAGTTTCTATTTCCCTGGTGGGATGATCTAAAACCACTTTTTACCATGAAAACAGGGTGTCTTGCTAAGGGGTTTATACTGCATTTTCATATGAATATTGCAATAATAAAATTCGTATTTTAAACATCTTACAAAACAAATAACCAGTCACACAAAAATAAGCAGGGAAATTGTATTCTTAAGTTGCATCAAAAATCATAACAAAATTAATCACCAAATTTTGTATTTTACCAAAAACATAAAATGATATGTAAATTACACAGGAATAAATCATATTAAATATGCACAGTGTAAATCATAATTTAAAGGGCCACTCAATCAAAATTAAACTTTCATTATTCAGATAGAGCATGCTATTTTAAATAACTTTCCAATTTACTTCCATTAACTAAATGTGCACAGTCTATTTATATTTAAACTTTTTGAGTCACCAGCTCCTACTGAGCATGTGCAAGAATAAGTGTGTATGCATTTGTGAATGGCTGATGGCTGTCACATGGTACGTGTATGCATTTGTGATTGGCTGATGGCTGTCACATGGTACAGGGGGAGTGGAAAAAGACAACTTTTAAAATTGTCAGAAAAAAAAATCTTTTGAAGTTCAGACTAAGTGCTATTGCATTGTCTTGTTATCTTGCATTTGTTGATTATGCAAATCTACTGTGTTGACTGGTTCTTTAAAGGGATACTAACCACACATTTTTTCTTTCATGATTCAGATAGAGCATGCAATTTTAAGCAACTTTCTAATTTACTCCTATTATCAATTTTTCTTTGTTCTCATGTTATCTTGATTTGAAAAAGCTGTAATAAAAGGTTAGGAGCCGGCCCGTTTTTAGTTCGGCACCTTGGTAGAGCTTGCTGATTGGTTAGCTACATTTAGCCACAAATCAGCAAGTGCTACCCAGGTGCTGAACAAAAAAATGGTCCGGCTCTAAAGCTTACAGTACTGCTTTTTCAAATCAAGATAGCATGAGAACAAAGAACATTTGATAATAGGAGTAAATTAAAAAGGTGCTTAAAATCTCATGCTCTATCTGAATCATGAAAGAAAAAAAATTGGGTTTAGTATCCCTTTAAGTACAATGGATGTGCAAAAAACACACAGAAATTCATACTTATAAATACAAAATGTAAAGTGTAATTGTTGTTTTTTCGTAAAATGGGCTGAACATGGACGTTCCATGGGCGTAAATGAAATTGTCTCTCTAATTCCAGCGTAATTCTGTAAAGATTTGCGCACCACAGCTCTCACAGTTTTTTTCTCACCAGTTAGAAGGTGATGAGATTTTCTCAAAATACTTAGAACCCTAATAGAAAAACACATGCATACGAAAATATGGGTGACTGTAAGATGCTATACGCAGGAAGCAGCGTAATGTGATTTATATTGGCTGCAGGTTTTCATTTTGAAAGTGTGCCCCTGCTCACTGCTAACTTCGCTCTTCGGAGTGGTTTCCCTTTACATTGAGATCCATTACTTTCAATAGGAGCCATCTCGCCACTCGCAGGGACTGACCCTTTTTTACAATCATTCCACCAGGGCAGTCCCTGCGAGGGTCAGAGAGAGAAACGTGTGATCTGGCGAAGTTTAGATCATCAGACCCTGACTGCCAGTTTTTAATGGGAAATTACTGTCTCACATAAAGCTCTGTAGGACTTAGTCTGCAAAGGGACATGAAACCTAAAGTATTTATTTCATATTTCAGACAAAGCATACATTCTTAAACAACTTTCCACTTTACTTTAATAAGCAGGTTTGCTTTGTTCTCTTGGTATCCTTGTAAAGCATACCTAGATAGGCTCAGAAGCAGCAATGCAATCACAGAGCTCGCTGCTGATTAGTGGCTGCACATATATGTCTTTTGTTAATGGCTTGACTGATATGTTCAGCTAGTTCCCAATAGTAAATTACTGCTCCTTCAACAAAGGATACCAAGATAATGAAACAAATTTGATAATGGAAGAAAACTGTGAAGTTGTTTAAAATTGTATGCTCTGTCTGAACCATAAAATAAATATATATAAAAATAGTGTGTTATGCCCCTTTAACAGCCCGCTGCAGCCCCTCTTCATCTTACTCTGTTTAGATGTGTGAGTCTATTAGAATTTAGTGGTAACATAGATACTGACTAAATAAGATTTCAGCTTCAGAGCCTGAATAAAGACGCTCGGTGAACATTTATATAAGTGCATGGTGTCATGTGCTGGGTACATTGTAAGCAATTATTCCTGGCCCTGTGACAGTCACATGGGGCAGGAAGTCTCCTATCTGTTTTATTAGAGAACCCTCAGATATAATATAATGGTCTTTCTGCTCTCAGATTGTCTCACTCTCTCCTCTAGTATTCTCCTCCCCTGTCTCACTCCCTACTCTAGTATTCTCCTCCCCTGTCTCACTCCCTCTAGTATTCTCCTCCCCTGTCTCTATCTCCTCCTCTCTCCCTCCCCCTCCCCCTCCCCTTGCCTGTGTGTGTGTCTTGCAGGGCCTGGGAGCACATGGTTTAGGTAAGAGGATGTGAGATACAATGTATCTGTGTGTTTATAGTCTGCAGCTCTCTGCTGTACACAATCTTCAGTCTGTACTAATATGATACATTGTTTATTGTTACTTAATCACGTATCTCTGTATTTATGTTTTATTGTATTTATATTTTGTGCAGATCTGTATTTCCTCTTGTGTGTAAAGTGCACCCAAACTCTTGTTGTGAGTGTAACCTCATCTCCCCCTGTGTGTGGTTCCTGAATAGTGAGTGTGGTCTGTTACCTGGGCAATTACTGTCAGTGCAATTGTCTTTATACTGTGTAGTACAACATACTGTGTTATACAGAACTGTGCACTTCATGATAATTCCTAAGTGTATGTAGTTCTGTATAGGCTTTTACAGTCTGTGCAGTACACGTATAGTCTGCAGCAGGTCTTGTTATGTTATACAGGGGGGCTCTGAGCTGCACAGTAACTGACCCCTGACCCCAGCACTGGTCAGATCTGTTACTTGTGAGAGACATCAGTGCTGTACACATGTATAGTCTGCAGCAGCTCTTGTTATGTTATACAGGGGGGCTCTGAGCTGTACAGTAACTGACCCCTGACCCCAGCACTGGTCAGATCTGTTACTTGTGAGATACATCAGTGCTGTACACGTGTATAGTCTGCAGCAGCTCTTGTTATGTTATACAGGGGGGCCCTGAGCTGTACAGTAACTGACCCCTGACCCCAGCACTGGTCAGATCTGTTACTTGTGAGATACATCAGTGCTGTTGGATGACAAGGGATACCCAACAGTGTGACTAATCTAAGGGATAAAATTATAAAACTCTGGTGTGCTTAGCTCATACAGTCACAAAGGCATTGGCAGGTCTACTATTTATTAATTGATATAAATACCTTTTTTTTCCCTCTGAAAAGTACATGAAATATTATAGATATACAAAGTAATGCAAAACTGTCTTCCCAATCAGTACAGCTCGCTGCTGTAAGCAGAACAAATTACGCATGCTCAGCTTTTGCATCATTTTATTTGTTTTAGACTGTAAGCTCTTCAGACAATGACCTTTCTTCTGCAGGAATGCATTTTATTTAGTCTTTTGTATGTATTTGTTTACTATAAAGTAGTGTCACTTTGTACTCAGGTATACAGCTGTACGGGATTTGGATGCACTTTATAATTATTATTATTATCGGTTATTTGTAGAGCGCCAACAGATTCTGCAGCGCTATAAACAAAGGCGGAGTACAACAAAACTTTAATAGGGATCAAATGAGTAGAGGGCCCTGCCAAGAGTTGCACTGTTGTAGTCAGCTCTTAAGAAGGTGATCTACAAACAGCTGGACTCTTAGGCTTGCAAGCTAAGGGGGTTCAGGGGATAGCAATGGAGGAGAGGAACTGGTATAAAGAAAGGTTAGCGTAGGTTGTATGCATCCCTGAACAGTAGAGTCTTTAGGGAGCACTTGAAGCTTTTAAAACTAGAAGAGAGTCTTTATAAAAATATTGCATGATTTTGCACATGCGCAGTGATGCGTCAGTCTCTCGCCCCATGGCAGCAAGCACCCATGCTCTTGTTGATCTCACTGCTGATGTTATCTGATTGGATGTATAAATCCCATTCTTCATCTGAAAAAGAGCACAGGCACAAAGGGCCAAAAAATATGCAAAAATGGTACATGTACTGTAATCACTGAGACTGTAAGTAATGCATGAAACTTCAAGAGACATTATACACTAGAATTTTCTTTGCATACATGTTTTGTAGATGATCCATTTATATAGCCCATACAGCTTTTTTATATTTTATGTATAGTTTAGCTTATTTTTAAATAACATTGAGCTGATTTTCCAAACAAACCAAACAAGCCCCAAAGGTTTAGTAGAATACTGATGTATACCTACTCCAGCTTGCTTCTTTAAGTGTAAAGAGTCTTGTCATATGCAGAGGAAGGGGGGGGGGGGTCTGCTCTTTTTGCTATAGAACCACTTGCAGTGGGTGTTCCAGCTAAACTTTTCAACAGAGCTAAACTGGGAGCTTCTAAATTAGTTTTAAATGGTTTTATACTGGATTTTTTTGATACACAGTATCTGTGCATATTATTCTTTATAGTAGTGTCTATTACATGCAGTTAAATGAAAATTGGTGTATACTGTCACTTTAGAGGGACGGTCAAGTCAAAATTAAACTTTCATGATTGAGATAGAGCTCACAATTTAAAGGAACTTTCCAATTCACTTCCATTATCTAAATGTGCACAATCTTTTTATATGCACAGTTTACGAGGCACCAGATTCTACTGAGCATGTGCAAGATTCACAGAATACACATAAATGCATTTTGTGATTGGCTAATGGCTGTCACATGATGCAGTGGGAGGGGAAATAGAACTAACTTTACAATTTGTTAGAAATCTGCTTATAAAAGTCTTTTTAATATGCATTTACTGATTATGCAAGTCTACTGTATTTAGTGGTTATTTAAAATAACATTAAAATAAAATTCTCTAATTTCCAAACGTGTATGAAGAGCACTAGTTAAGTGTTTTTTGGTTTTTTTACAGTCTTTTATTTTGATGTATAAACTTATCTGTTCCCCATAAGTCACTTCCTGTGCCCCCTAAACCTCTCCCCCAGCTCACCTCTAGTTCCTCCCTCTCCTACCTTCCTGCTCACCCCTCTTCACCATTGCTCCCCCTTCCTCTCTGTGCTGCAGTATATGGGTTTGGTTGTGCTCTGTTCACTGTTGGTCTTTTCTCCTCCACCTCAGCTCTCCCTCTGACATCTGCCAGCCCTGTGAAGATGGTCGTCCTGCACTTATATTGCTCCCTGCAGCCCTCAGATGACCTCTCTCGCCTGCCTTACTCACAGAATATCCTCAGCGTGAAGCGAGAACTGTGCTACAATGTCAACTGGCCGGGTGAGTGACATCCATGTGTCTGTGTAAGTAGCAAGATAATGGAAATGTCTACTGCACACACCCGAAAAACAGGAATTACGTTTCAGGTTACCTTAAACAATCTCAGGCATTTAAAATGTTTCTGTCATGAGTTATACAAGTTTCATTCACCTGGTGCTTCCCATGATCCTCTTCTTTTGTAAAGAATCTCTGTTTAAATATTTAAAGAATTTGGTAAAAAAAACAAACCTCAAATATCATCTAAATATATATACACAGTCTTATCCCTGTAACATTTTACCCAGCTTAGTTTTGTACAAATGTGTGTATCAGAGCAGGTGTAAGTGTTATGGCACAACATCATGGGCTGGAGTCTGAGCGTTCCATGGGTGTACCTGAGAGATCCAAGGCTGGAGTCTGAATGTTCCATGGGTGTGCCTGAGAGATCCAGGACTGGAGTATGAGTGTTCCATGGGTGTGCCTGAGAGATCCAGGGCTGGAGTATGAGTGTTCCATGGGTGTGCCTGAGAGATCCAGGGCTGGAGTATGAGTGTTCCATGGGTGTACCTGAGAGATCCAGGGCTGGAGTCTGAATGTTCCATGGGTTTACCTGAGAGATCCAGGGCTGGATTCTGAGCGTTCCATGGGTGTACCTGAGAGATCCAGAACTGGAGTCTGAATGTTCCATGGGTTTACCTGAGAGATCCAGGGCTGGAGTATGAGCATTCCATGGGTGTACCTGAGAGATCCAGGGCTGGAGTCTGAATGTTCCATGGGTGTGCCTGAGAGATGCAGAGCTGGATTCTAAGTGTTCCATGGGTGTACCTGAGAGATCCAGGACTGGAGTCTGAATATTCCATGGGTGTACCTGAGAGATCCAGGGCTGGAGTCTTAGTTTTCCATGGGTGTGCCTGAGAGAGGGCTAGAGTCTTAGTGTTCCCTGGGTGTGCCTGAGAGATCAATGGCTGAAGTCTTAGTGTTCCATGGGTGTGCCTGAGATATCTAGGGCTGGAGTCTTAGTGTTTCATAGGTGTGCCTGAGAGATTCAGGGCTGGAGACTTAGTGTTTCATGGGTGTGCCTGAGAGATCCAGGGCAGGAGTCTTAGTGTTCCATGGGTGTGCCTGAGAGATCCAGGGCAGGAGTCTTAGTGTTTCATGGGTGTGCCTGAGAGATCCAGGGCAGGAGTCTTAGTGTTTCATGGGTGTGCCTGAGAGATCCAGGGCAGGAGTCTTAGTGTTTCATGGGTGTGCCTGATAGATCCAGGGCAGGAGTCTTAGTGTTCCATGGGTGTGCCTGATAGATCCAGGGCAGGAGTCTTAGTGTTCCATGGGTGTACCTGAGAGATCCAGGGCAGGAGTCTTAGTGTTCCATGGGTGTGCCTGAGAGATCCAGGGCTGGTGTCTGAGTGTTCCATGGGTGTACCTGAGTGTTCCATGGGTGTGCCTGAGAGATCCAAGGCTGGAGTCTGAATGTTCCATGGGTGTACCTGAGAGATCTAGGGCTGGTGCCTGAGTGTTCCATGGGTGTGCCCTGGAGATCTGTGACGTTGCCCAGTAACACCACTCCTAACTGCCTGACCTTGCCTTTGCTCCTATTTGTGTGATATTGTACTAAATGCATTTGCAGCTTAACTATAATTACATTTTCAGGCACCAGCCCACCATCCAGTGAACAGATAGATACCCTGCGCTGGCTCTTCAGCTGTCCCTTTGACCCTCAGAGTATCTCCGAGACCTCATTCCTTTGCCCAGAGCCTTTGGATCTGCTCATAGAGATAGGACCAAGGTGAGTGGCCACAAAATCACAAGATCCATCTTTATCTCTGGCCTTTTCTAAATGCTTTTATTTTATTTTGCATAACTTCTTCTCCATTACCTTTTCTCTCCTCTACCAGGTTAAATTTCTCCACTGCAGCCTCCACCAATGCTGTTTCCATCTGTCGGTCTGTGGGTTTGTCTAACGTAGACCGTATTGAATGTTCCAAGAGGTATATGGTTAAGGTGAGAGTTGATGACATTAGTGCATTTGACTAATCACTAAGTATAAGATCAAATCTGCAAGAAGGTTTGTTTGTTTATTCTCCCAGTTCAAAACTCAGCCAGAGAAGAGAGAGGAGCAGCAGCTGGTTGCATCTTTGTACGATCGGATGACAGAATGTTTGTACCCTGAACCCATAAACAGCTTTGAAGTGTCTGTGCAGCCTGAACAAGTTTATGAAGTGGATGTCTTGGGGCAAGGGAGAGCTGCACTGGAGAAGGCTAACTCTGAGCTAGGTATGTGGGTTAAGATCTCTGTATTAGAGGGAGCAGAGACAGCTCGTTTGACGGTAAACATGTGCATTAATCCCCAGAATGATGATGGGAATACAAACGTTCTAACATATGGAAGGGGCTACCCCAAAATCTATTTGTCTAGTCAATCTGCTGCTGCAACTGACTTTGTATCTTCCTGTCTCTCTACCTTACATTTCTCCTTGGTATCCTTTCCATACTCTGTGTTGTCTGGTTGCTCATGTTTAAGATTTATCTTTGTTTTCTCTTCTCCATCTTTCTTTCTCCTCTGCACCCCCTCCCTTGGACTTTGCCTTCAGATCCCGTCTCACAAACTCTTCTTGTTTCTCCTCCTACAGGTCTTGCATTTGACTCCTGGGATTTGGATTATTACACTTCTCTCTTCCAGCGAGTAGGCAAGAACCCAACCAGCGTGGAGTGCTTTGATCTGGCACAATCCAACAGGTTTGTTGTTTTCCTATATAGAATGTTCTCCATAGTGGGAGCAAGTTTCAGCACTGCCATGTGTTCTATTTTCTGATATATTTGAATTTTTCTCTGTTTATTTGTTTCTTGCTCACCTTGTTCTTCTTATGTTTCTCATCATTATTATTATACTCTTGTAGTGAGCACAGCCGCCACTGGTTCTTCAAGGGTAGGCTCTTGGTGAATGGTGAGAAGAAGGAGCACTCTCTGTTTGACCTTATAATGAGGACTCAGGACAGCAGTAACCAAAACAATGTTATCAAATTCTGTGACAATAGCAGGTTTGTGTTTAAATGTATCTAACACTATACAGATCCCTGGAATAGTTTCTTCTAAATGTAGAGTACACTTTTACGCACCACTTCTTAAGAAGTTCAGAACTAGAAAATGTATAGAAGTTTAGACAATACCATTGGAAGTTTTTTTTCAGCATGAGGTGCGTTCTCTTTACTTGAGAGATAATATATAGTTACATTTTTTTCTACATCTGTATACAGGGTTCAAAATAGAAAAATCTAAAATATACTCGAGTGCACCCCCAGCTCACTGTGTTGAGGGATATTGCTGCATCCCTACTGATGAGGCCTGCATAGGCTGAAAAATATGTCTGGGATTAGCTGCACTAACCTCATATTTGTTTATAGAACTGCCTGGTATTTGTTGTTGTTTATGGGGCCAGCCTGATAAAGTGCAAGAAAGTTCTCCTCTGTGAAAAGCATAACTAGACTAAAAGAGGCCGCCTCCTCTGCGTACCATCCCATATGGCAAGCTGTTAAAGGGACAGTAAAGTCAAAATTAAACTTTCATGATTCAAATAGAGCAGCAATTTTAAGAGACTTTCCAGTTGACTTCATTATCAAATTGTGCTTAGTCTTTTTATATGCACTTTCTTAGGCATTGGCTACTACTGAGCATGTGCAACAGATTGCAATGTATATGTGTTTGTGATTAGTTGTTAGCTGTCACATGACACGGGGCTTGGCAAGTTGAAGAAAATTTTATTTGAAAAAAAATCATAGTAGGAGCTATTGCACTGTCTTTTTATTATGCATTTGTTGATTATGTAATTTAATTTCTTTCCTTGTTATGTATACAGAGGTTAGAGGAAAGTCAATTTTATATGTAAAAAAGAAGTGTTTAACATTAGCATAAATCATTACATATATAGCTTATATGCTTATTATCCGAGTTATAGGTGGGTGGGAAAAAATATAAATAATAATAATAAAAAAAATAATAAATATATATATGTATATATGTGTGTGTGTGTGTAAATAAAGAGCAAAATAAATCAGCGCTAAGTGTATAACCCCAAGATCAATAATCTAGGTGGTAAATATTTGTGAATAGGCTGCCCAATACCTGGAAATGAGACAATAATTAGGTCCCCATCCAAAAATGTCCAATATCCAGTTGCAAAAGAAATATGTGAAAAGGGTGGTATAAAGGCGCACTACTCAATACCAAAGATTAATAAATGACAAAAGGATAAAAAAGGGGGCAGACCAGAAAATACCGTCTTATCCCTAGCAGTTATATTCCAGGAGAGAATGCAAATCTAATGATGTGACCAATACACTCACTAGTTAAACTATCTGATACAAATCAAACAGAAGAAAAATGATGGTTATTTCTACTGACTGAAAAGATGATAAAAATGATGGTGTGAGGATATATACATATCTAAGAACACAAATACTCTGTATGGAACCAAACGTTTTTTACACGATTATTTCCTCCTCAGATCCAGGATATAAGTATAATAGTATAAAGGAAATTCAATCTGCATTAGATGTAGAACAAAGTCACTGTGTATCTAATGCAATGCAAAAGTCCTCTTTATGAAATCTCCACACAAGACTGATAAAAATGCCCATTTACTAGAAGTTACCCCAATCATATGAGGTAAGTGTGATGTCCCTTTAAGAAAGCCGGTCCCGTAAACTGCAGTTCCGCTTCAATGCCACTTTAGTATGGTAAAAGGATTCTTCCCTCTTTCACTGTGTACTCGAACCTTCCCTCTCAGCAGCGCAGGAGGCCGGATATGGGGAGAGACACAAATACAAAACGATAGTGCAACACTGTATGTCAAATGCACACAAAATGTATTCAACACTTAGGTAATGAATGCTTACATAATATAACCTCAGTGCAGTATGAGGTATCAGTAAAACATAGTGTACCAGTATCAGCATGGCACAATTTGAAGTGTAATACACGTATTGCAATCGTAAAAAATATTTACATCAACCACATTAAAAAGTGGAATAGAAGCGAGTAAAAATGATGAATAAAAATACAAAGTCTATTGTGAATTTGTGTTTTTATTCATTGTTTTGTAGTTGTGTCTCTCCCCATATCCGGCCTCCTGCGCTGCTGAGAAGGAAGGTTCGAGTACACAGTGAAAGAGGGAAGAATCCTTTTACCATACTAAAGTGGCATTGAAGCGGAACTGCAGTTTACGGGACCGGCTTTCTTAAAGGGACATCACACTTACCTCATATGATTGGGGTAACTTCTAGTAAGTGGGCATTTTTTATCAGTCTTGTGTGGAGATTTCATAAAGGGGACTTTTGCATTGCATTAGATACACAGTGACTTTGTTCTACATCTAATGCAGATTGGATTTCCTTTATACTATTATACTTCTATCCTGGATCTGAGGAGGAAATAACCGTGTAAAAAACGTTTGGTTCCATACAGAGTATTTGTGTTCTTATATATGTATATATCCTCACACCATCATTTTTATCATCTTTTCAGTCAGTAGAAATAACCATCATTTTTCTTCTGTTTGATTTGTATCAGATAGTTTAACTAGTGAGTGTATTGATCACATTATTAGATTTGCATTCTCTCCTGGAATATAACTGCTAGGGATAAGACAGTATTTTCTGGTCTGCCCCCTTTTTTATCCTTTTGTCATTTATTAATCTTTGGTATTGAGTAGTGCGCCTTTATACCACCCTTTTCACACATATATATATATATATATATATATATATATTTATATTTATTATTATATATTTTTTAAAAATCTTGATCACTATGTCATAAAATCCCATATTACTTTTGGTTTATAACCTCCTACAGTGCAATCCAGGGGAAGGAGGTATCATCACTGTTTCCTGCAAAAACACACTGTGCCAGTCCCTACCAACTGCACCGTTCTGTACGGCACCTCATATTCACTGCAGAGACCCACAACTTTCCCACTGGTGAGCTAGGGGATAGGTGCCTGGAGGGGTGAGAGAGGAAAATCCTGGGGGAGATAGAGATACATTTAATAAGATCAGAGTTTGACTGCTCTTTCTGTGTTTTATTCTTTATACCTGACCAGGGGTGGCGCCATTTAGCGGTGCTACCACAGGAACAGGTGGACGAATTCGGGATGTTCAGAGCACCGGACGTGGTGCACATGTCATTGCAGGCACTGCTGGTTATTGCTTTGGAAATCTGCAAATTCCTGGTAAGTTCTTTGTAGGGTAAAAGTTGTAGGTGTTGTTGTTGTTGTTGTTGTTTATTTAATCTTTCATCTCTTTCTCAATTCATTACAGGATACTCACTGCCCTGGGAGGATCCCTCATTTCAGTACCCTCCTCAGTTTGCTCGCCCCCTGGAGGTGGCGATTGAAGCCAGTAATGGAGCCTCTGATTATGGAAATAAGTTTGGGGAGCCAGTGCTGACAGGTAGGAAAATCTGGGTGTTAGAAGTATATAACCTTAGGTCCAAGCTTGATGTTCTTAAGTGGACTTTCCTTAAGTTTTCACTCATTTATAAATGATGTCTGTGTTCTTGCAGGATTTGCTCGTTCGTTTGGACAGCGCCTGGCTTCAGGGGAGAGAAGGGAGTGGGTTAAGCCAATCATGTTCAGTGGGGGAATTGGGTCCATGGAGGATGCTCATTGCATCAAAGATGCACCTGAAGTTGGTGAGGATTAAAGTAAATTATAATATAAGGGTGGTACAAGCGGAGTGAAGGGAAAGAGTTTTGGAAAATTGATTGGAATAAGGTTTAGGTGTGAGAGCCTTGATGCAAGAGTAAAACACACAGCTGAGGGGTCAGGGAGATGCACAGTTGGATTTAGAGATCTTGAACAAACTGTGTTTGAGTCATAGGGCTGATTAAAGCTACAATACAGAACACAAAGTGAAGAAGATCCCAGAGGTTAGAGGTTAGTAGTAATCACATGACTGGAGAGATGGAAACGCAAGTTTTAGAGATTTTGATTACCTGAGCATGGAGAGGAAAAGTACTGAGAAAAGAGGAGTTTAAATCAGATTGTGTCTATTCTTCTTCAAAGGTAAACAAGTTGTTTTTTGTTGTCTATTGTGTCTAAAATATATAGCAGATGAATTATTGGCCAATGAGTACTCACGAGAGCTCGGCCTTAAAGGGACAGTCTAGTCAAGATTAATCAACTTTCCAATTGACTTTTATCATCAAATTTGCTTTGTACTCTTGGTATTCTTTCTTGAACACTAAACCTAGTTAGGCTCATATGTTAATTTCTAAGCCCTTGAAGGCCACCTCTTATTTGAGTGTATTTTGCTAGTTTTTTTTACAGCTACACAGAGCTAGTTCATGTGTGCCATATAGATAACATTGTGCTCACTCTCATGGAGTTACCTAGGAGTCAGTAGTGATTGGCTAAAATACAAGTCTGTCAAAAGAACTGAGATAAGGGGGCAGTCTGCAGAGGTTTAGATACAAGATAATCACAGAGGTAAAAGGTGTATTTATATAACTGAGATAAGGGGCAGTCTGCAGAGGTTTAGATACAAGATAATCACAGAGGTAAAAGGTGTATTTATATAACTGAGATAAGGGGCAGTCTGCAGAGGTTTAGATACAAGGTAATCACAGAGGTAAAAGGTGTATTTATATAACTGAGATAAGGGGCAGTCTGCAGAGGTTTAGATACAAGGTAATCACAGAGGTAATAAGTGTATTAATATAACAGTGCTGGTTATGCAAAACTGGGGAATGGGTAATACAGGGATTATCTATCTTTTTAAATAATAGCAATTCTGGAGCATACTGTCCCTTTTAAGGCTTATTAACTTCAGAATAAAATAAAGAGCTTTAACGTTAACTTAGTATCCGTGCAATAATATT
This sequence comes from Bombina bombina, assembly GCF_027579735.1. NCBI lineage: Eukaryota > Metazoa > Chordata > Amphibia > Anura > Bombinatoridae > Bombina > Bombina bombina. Next base: position 27,312,128 of record NC_069509.1, read on the forward strand.
TTGAACAAGTTTAAATTGTGCTCTTTCATTTGTATATTAGATATGTTTTCCCTTTTATGACTTTCTTATGAATCACTATGTTTTCAGGAATGCATGTGGTGAAGGTTGGGGGTCCCGTGTACAGAATCGGTGTTGGAGGGGGAGCTGCCTCCTCTATTCAGGTACAGATGTAGTTCTACATAAATGACTTTTACCATCATTAATTCTTGACATGGTGGTCAGGATGAGATCAATGGTCATAATGTGACCCATTGTCTTTACTGCACACCCTGTAGGTTCAGGGGGATAATGCCTGTGAGTTAGATTTTGGAGCTGTTCAACGTGGAGATGCAGAGATGGAACAGAAGATGAACAGAGCAGTAAGAGCGTGCATTGAGAGAGGGTCTGGGAATCCCATCTGTAGCATTCATGATCAGGGGGCTGGAGGCAATGGTGAGCTAAAGAAAGGTGCACAAACTCCGGTAACACCCATTATAAACATCATTTCACAAAATGTACACATTGTGTGACTTGTAGGTAACGTACTCAAGGAGCTGAGTGAGCCTCAAGGAGCAGTAATCTACACTCACAACTTTCAGGTAAGATCTCACATCTGTCTTTTACTCCTCTCTACATTAATACTGTGCCTTTATTGTTTACTCTTGCTCTTTCCTTTACTGTATGTATCTGTTACATGCACACAACAGGAGTCCTCTGTATCTTCTCTTGTTCCTGCAGCTGGGGGACCCCACACTAAGTGTGCTTGAGATTTGGGGGGCAGAATACCAAGAGTCCAATGCTCTTCTTTTGCGGCCGGCTGATGCTGACTTTTTGCACTCTGTGTGCCGTAGAGAGAGATGTCCAGTAGACTTTGTGGGCAAGATCACAGGAGATGGCAAGGTGTGTGCCTATTAACAGTCCAGGATGGTGATGAGTATGCTTCTTACAACATCTCACCTCTCTTGTGATCTCACAGATTGTGCTGCTGAATGGCAGTGAGTTGGATCCTGTTCCAGACTCCAAGGATCGAAATGCTGTTCCTGTTGATCTAGAACTTGAATGGGTTCTAGGAAAAATGCCTCGCAAGGTGCAGAATTCATCTCCACAGACTATTTGTATGCCTCCTCTCACCACATCCTCTATCACTCTCATATTCTTCTCTTTATTTAGGAGTTTGTTCTAAATCGAGTCACTCCTGACCTGCGACCTTTGACCCTTCCAAGTGACCTCACTGTCAGGGAGGCGTTGGAACGTGTTCTAAAGTTACCATGTGTGGCCAGCAAGAGATATCTCACTAACAAGGTTATTGGACTAGTGTTTTGTGCTTTCTATTAATGTTCATGTGTGCAAATCCAGATATTAGTGTGTTACATTTTCAGAAGAAGAAATCTGGCTCTGAAACCTCTGAATGCATACGCCTAGTAATTTTGTTTGTATCTTGATGTTCTTCTTGTTCTCTCAAGCTCCCACTCTCACTTCCATCTCTCAGTCTCTATTTTTCAATCAACAATTTATATAAAATATATATATATATATATATATATATATATATATATATATATATATATATATATATATATATATATATACCAAAAAGGAGAGACTGCACTCACTGGATTTGGGAAGAAAAAGATAAACAACTTTTAATCCATAGTAATACTGGTGATGTTTTTGGGTGTGGAACCTGAGAAAAGTATTTCACACCCCAAAATGTCACCTGTATTATTATAGATTAAACATTGTTTTGCTTTTTTAAGTGCAGTTTATATTCTAATATTTTTGGATCTGCCACCCTGACCATTGTGGAAATGAGAGTGCAGATACCCTCCACTTTGTTTTGTGTAAGTGTATATAATGTATGTGTGTTGTGTGTAAATGTGTGTGCTATATACACAACTATTCTACTGCACCCAGTTTTTATTTTCCTTTTATTGTTTTCTGTGTCCCCATCTTTCTCTTACAGGTTGACCGTTCAGTCACCGGGCTGGTTGCCCAGCAGCAGTGTGTGGGTCCTCTTCATACACCGTTAGCTGATGTGGCTGTTGTGTCTTTATGCTACAGCGACACAGTAGGAGGGGCCACAGCAATTGGAGAGCAGCCAATTAAAGGTTTGCTGAACCCTGGCGCCGGAGCGAGAATGGCAGTTGGGGAGGCGCTCACTAACCTTGTCTTTGCTCAAGTAACAGACCTGAAGGTGAGTACTGACCTGATTTAAATCTATTGGACTATGTCCGTCAGCCATCACAACCACAAATGGTTGCTTCACTCTCGTCTTCCAAATACCTTTGCTGCAGGATGTCAAGTGCAGTGGGAACTGGATGTGGGCTGCCAAGCTGCCCGGTGAGGGGGCTGCATTGTATGATGCTTGTGTAGCCATGTGCACGGTCATGGCACAACTTGGTATTGCCGTAGATGGGGGAAAGGACTCTCTCAGCATGGCAGCCAGAGTAGGAGCTGAAACTGTGAAAGCACCAGGTTTGCTTTACTCTTTGTTCTCTTTCTCATTGTGCTGTCATTCATACATTGCTGTACTACATCCCTTCTTGGTTTATCTTTCCATTCCTTATCAAGCCACCTTTCTCGTACTAAGAATTGTCGTTATCTTCTCTTTCTTTTCTCTCTCTTTATCACGTTGTCTCTCTCTATTTGTCATATTTACATTTATTTAATCTTTTTCAGGCTCTCTTGTCATCTCTGTTTATGCAGTATGTCCTGACATAACTGCTACCGTGACCCCCGACCTGAAAAACCCAGGAGAAAAAGGTTAGATCATATATTGTTGATCCTGCATTGTTCAAACTTGCTCAATTGTTCAGTATAGGTGATTCATATGTGTTATAAAAAATCTGCTCCCTGTCTTTAAGTCACTGCTATTATCATCTGTTTCCTGTCTCTTAATTCTGTACAATAATCTGTAATGTGGCACTGTATATTAAAAATTTAGCAAAATCCCTTATGATCTTGTTTTCTTATATAGACTTGTGAATATAAACCTTTATAATCCCATCTAGAAGTTTCCCAGACATTTGTCAGACTTACTGGTCTATACCTTTCCAGATGAGGTATACAGTGCAGGGATAAACAAGGTGATGGGCAGAGTTTTTCTGTTTGTGTTAACCAACTGACCTTTTTCTTGTTATTCTTTTTAAAGGTATCCTCCTCTACATCCCTCTTAGTCCAGGTCAGCACCGTCTTGGTGGCAGTGCATTGGCTCAATGCTATTCACAGCTGGGCGAGCAACCGCCAGACCTGGATAATCCACTAAATTTGGTTTCCTGCTTTCAGGTCACTCAGCAACTTCTACAAGGTGAGTGTATAAACTTATATAGTAGATAGGATTGTCAGGCTGTAAAATAAGATGCCTGTTGGGTGTAAATTGAAGTATTTCATACATAATTATGTTTCTGACTTCCTCAGAGGGCCATATTAGCGCAGGTCATGATGTCAGCGATGGGGGACTGATCACCTGTCTCCTGGAGATGGCTTTTGCTGGCAACTGTGGCCTTGAGGCTGATCTTTCCTTTCCTGACACCAGTGGTAAGTACAGGTTTAGTTTCATCAAATCTTAAAAGCCGGGGTCCCTATTTGTCTCATGCAGCTAGTTCAACAGGTTTAAAGGGACACTGAACCCAAATTGTATCTTTCATAATTCAGATAGAGCATGCATTTTTAAGCAACTTTATCATTTACTCCTAGTAGCAATTTTTCTTCTTTCTCTTGCTATCTTTATTTGAAAAGCAAGAATGTAAATTTAGAAGCCAGCCCATTTTTGGTTCACAACCTTGGTTGTCCTTCTCCATCATCTCCACCATCTCCTTACTTGCAACATATCATCCCTCCCTACAACTCTCCCTCCTTCTGCTCCTCACACCAAACTTCACAGAAGCATTATGTCATTAGATCAACAACAGCTTTCTAATTCCCTCAAACCTCTCCTCTCATCCTTCTCCTCCTTTTCCTGCCCTGACCAATCTATCTGTCACTATAATTCCACCCTTACATCCGTCCTTGACAATCTTGCCCCTCTTACCATAGCTCGGAAATCAAACACTCATCCTCAGCCCTGGCATACTCCTCTGACACTATACCTATGCAGATGTTCCCGTACTGGTGAGCGGCACTGGAGAAAATCTATGAGTTCAGCTGATTTTCAACATTACAAATGTATCTTGAACTCCTACTACTCTGCCCTTAATTTCCATAAGCAACACTACTTCTCTACTCTTATCTCTAATCTTTCTTCAAACCCAAAACGTTTGTTCTCCACTTTCAATACTCTTCTCCGCCCTCCCCACCTCCTAATACAACTTCTCTGTCAGCTCAAGACTTTGCCAACCACTTCAATAACAAAATCGACTCCATCAGAAATTAAATCAGCTCTCAACATAATTCCATTCTCTCACCCCCTCAAATGCTCTCACTCAACCACAACCCACATAACCTTAAACTTAGCTCATTCTCCCCTGTTACTGAGGAAGAAGTTTCGGCACTTATACTGCGCTCTCACCTCACTACCTGTCCCCTTGACCCTATCCCCTCACAGCTACTCCCCTCCCTCTCTGCCACCCTTACCCCTATACTCACACACACTTTCAACCTCTCCCTCGGCACCGGTATATTTCCCTCATCGCTGAAACATGCACTGGTCACACCTATCCTCAAAAACCTTCCCTTGATCCTACCTCCCCATCCAACTACCGCCCTATTTCCCTATTCCCTCTTGCATCAAAGCTTCTCGAAAAACTAGCTTATGCACGCCTATCCAATTTCCTTACAATAAACTCCCTCCTTGACCCATTGCAATCTGGATTTCGTCCCCATCACTCCACAGAGACAGCAATTGTTAAGGTTACCAGCGACCTACTTACAGCAAAATCAAAAGGCCACTTCTCTCTGCTTATCCTCCTTGATCTGTCCGCAGCCTTTAACACTGTTGACCACCCTCTTTTGCTCCAAACCCTCCAGTCCTTCGGCATATGTGACACAGCCCTCTCGTGGCTCTCTTCCTACCTGTCAAACCGTACCTTTAGTGTAGCCTTCTCTGGGGCCTCCTCTGCCCCGTCACCATTTTCTGTTGTAGTACTGCAAGGCTCTGTTCTCGGTCCCCTCCTCTTCTCAATCTTCACATCATCACTAGGTTCCCCAATAAAGTCCCATGGTTTACAATATCATTTGTATGCCGACGACACCCAAATCTACTTTTCTGCACCAGACCTTTCTCCTTCCTTGCTAACCCGTGTCACTAACTGTCTTTCTCACATCTCCAACTGGATGTCCTCTCACTACCTCAAGCTAAATCTTTCCAAAACTGAGCTCCTTATTTTCCCCCCTTCTTCTAAACTCTCCACCCCCAATCTCTCTATAACTGTCGACAACTCCATCATTACCCCACATGCCCGATGTCTCAGGGTTACATTTGACTCAGATCTTTCTTTCACTCCTCACATTCAGTCATTGGCTAAAGCCTGCCGCTTCCACCTTAAAAACATCTCTAAAATTAGACACTTCCTTACACAAGACACAACAAAAATTTTAATCCACTCTCTCATTCTTTCCCGCCTCGATTACTGCAACTCTGTCCTCTCTGGTCTCCCCACCTACCGCCTAGCTCCTTTACAATCCATAATGAATGCCTCTGCCAGACTCATCTTCCTTACACGTCGCTCTTCATCTGCTGCACCTCTCTGCCAATTCCTTCACTGGCTTCCTCTTGCCTCTAGGATCAAACACAAAATTCTCATTCTGACATACAAAGCCCTCAACTGCACTGCTCCCCCCAATATCTCAGACCTTGTCTCCAGATACTCTCCCTCCCGTCCCCTTCGCTCTGCTCACGACCTCCTACTCTCCTCCTCTCTTGTCACCTCATCACACTCCCGTTTACAGGACTTCTCCAGACTGGCTCCCATCTTGTGGAACTTTCTGCCTCGCTCCACAAGACTCTCTTCTAGTTTTAATAGCTTCAAGTGCTCCCTAAAGACTCTACTGTTCAGGGATGCATACAACCTACGCTAACCTTTCTTTATACCAGTTCCTCTCCTCCATCGCTATCCTCTGAACCCCCTTAGCATGTAAGCCTAAGAGTCCAGCTGTTTGTTGATCACCTTCTTAAAGGGACACTCAATCAAAATTAAACTTTCATTATTCAGATAGAACATGCCATTTTAAACAACTTTCCAATTTACTCCCATTAACAAAATGTGCACAGTATTTTTATATTTAAATTTTTTGAGTCACCAGCTCCTACTGAGCATGTGCAAGAATAAGTGTGTATGCATTTGTGAATGGCTGTCACATGGTACGTGTATGCATTTGTGATTGGCTGATGGCTGTCACATGGTACAGGGGGAGTGGAAAAAGACATAACTTTTAAAATTCTCAGAAAAAAAATCTACTACTCATTTGAAGTTCAGACTAAGTGCTATTGCATTTTCTTGTTATCTTGCATTTGTTTATTATGCAAATCTACTATGTTGACTGGTCCTTTAAGAGCTGACTACAACAGTGCAACTCTTGGCAGGGCCCTCTACCCATTTGATCCCTATAATTGTTTTGTTGTACTCCGCCTTTGTTAATAGCACTGCGGAATCTGTTGGCGCTCTACAAATAACTAATAATAATAAAGTCCTTGCTGATTGGTGGATAAATGCTGTCCAGTGTGTTCAACCAAAATTGTCTGGCTCTATAGCTTAGATGCCTTCTTTTTCAAATAAAGATAGCAAGAGAACAAAGAAAAAATGATAATAGGAGTAAATTAGAAAGTTGCTTATAATTGCTGCTCTATCTAAATCATGAAAGAAACTTTTGGGTTTAGTGTCCCTTTAAGCTTTTGTTTTTGCACGACAAATCAGTGAAATGGACTTTACCCTAGAAAAATTATAATTAGCTGAGAAAATTTACAGAAAAAGAAAGCAGGATGTAAATTCTGCATCAACACTGCATGATTTAAAAAAATAGTTCTATTCATTTTGCTATGCTTAGACATTTTAGTTTAGTTTTAATTTGTTGCATAATGTCCCTTTTTAACTCCTGTGCTGCGCATGACGAGGCGTTCTTGTCATGCATATCACTGTATGCGCATGACGAGGCGTTCTTGTCATGTATATAACTACCTGTATGCGCATGACGAGGCGTTCTTGTCATGTATATCACTACCTGTATGCGCATGACGAGGCGTTCTTGTCATGCATATCACTACCTGTATGCGCATGACGGGGCGTTCTTATCATACATGTAACTACCTGTATGCGCATGATGAGGCGTTCTTGTCATACATATCACTACCTGTATGCGCATGACGAGGTGTTCTTGTCATGCATATAACTACCTGTATGCGCATGACGAGGCGTTTTTGTCATACATATCACTACCTGTATGCGCATGACGGGGCGTTCTTGTCATGCATATAACTACCTGTATGCGCATGACGAGGCGTTCTTGTCATGCATATCACTACCTGTATGTGCATGACGAGGTGTTCTTGTCATGCATATAACTACCTGTATGCGCATGACGAGGCGTTCTTGTCATGCATATCACTACCTGTATGTGCATGACGAGGCGTTCTTGTCATACATATCACTACCTGTATGCGCATGACGAGGCGTTCTTGTCATACATATCACTACCTGTATGCGCATGACAAGGCGTTCTTGTCATGCATATAACTACCTGTATGCGCATGACGAGGCGTTCTTGTCATGCATATCACTACCTGTATGCGCATGAAGAACTTTTCTCATCTTACAGGGGAATCCCTGATCAAATGCTGTTTTTGTTGCCCCCCCCCCTACTACAGGCCCGGGGGTCGTTGGTGGCCTAATGAGCGTCACTCCCATGTTTTATGGGACATATGCACGTTGTGACGTCACAAAGGAGACAGAACCAGGAAGCTCAGTGTAGCTGCAAGGTTGCTGGATGGGGGAGGTTCTTCAAACCCCTCAATCTCAACTCCCATAGCAGCTACAAACCTCCAAGACCACACATTTGAAAGAGAGTCACAAGATTTTATCAAAATAAAGTAGAAAAAACACTTGGGGATTTGCAATAAAAAAATCTGGTATGTGTAGAGACCCCAATAAAGTTTATTTTCTAGTAGACAAGTGCCTCTCTAAAAAAATATATATGAATTGTGTCTATATAGTCAGGTGATCACTGTGGTAACAGTATGGTCAGGTGATCACTGTGGTAACAGTATAGTCAGGTAATCACTGTGGTAACAGTATAGTCAGGTGATCACTGTGGTAACAGTATAGTCAGGTGATCACTGTGGTAACAGTATAGTCAGGTGATCACTGTGGTAACAGTATGGTCAGGTGATCACTGTGGTAACAGTATAGTCAGGTGATCACTGTGGTAACAGTATAGTCAGGTAATCACTGTGGTAACAGTATAGTCAGGTAATCACTGTGGTAACAGTATAGTCAGGTGATCACTGTGGTAACAGTATAGTCAGGTGAACACTGTGGTAACAGTATGGTCAGGTGATCCCTGTGGTAACAGTATAGTCAGGTGATCCCTGTGGTAACAGTATGGTCAGGTGATCACTGTGGTAACAGTATGGTCAGGTGATCACTGTGGTAACAGTATAGTCAGGTGATCACTGTGGTAACAGTATGGTCAGGTGATCACTGTGGTAACAGTATAGTCAGGTGATTACTGTGGTAACAGTTTAATCAGGTGATCACTGTGGTAACAGTATAATCAGGTGATCCCTGTGGTAACAGTACAGTCAGGTGTTCCCTGTGGTAACAGTATAGTCAGGTGATCCCTGGGGTAACAGTATAGTCGGGTGATCCCTGGGGTAACAGTATAGTCGGGTGATCCCTGGGGTAACAGTATAGTCGGGTGATCCCTGGGGTAACAGTATAGTCGGGTGATCCCTGGGGTAACAGTATAGTCGGGTGATCCCTGGGGTAACAGTATAGTCGGGTGATCCCTGGGGTAACAGTATAGTCGGGTGATCCCTGGGGTAACAGTATAGTCGGGTGATCCCTGGGGTAACAGTATAGTCGGGTGATCCCTGGGGTAACAGTATAGTCGGGTGATCCCTGGGGTAACAGTATAGTCGGGTGATCCCTGGGGTGTCAGTATAGTCGGGTGATCCCTGGGGTAACAGTATAGTCGGGTGATCCCTGGGGTGTCAGTATAGTCAGGTGATCCCTGGGGTGTCAGTATAGTCAGGTGATCCCTGGGGTGTCAGTATAGTCAGGTGATCCCTGGGGTGTCAGTATAGTCAGGTGATCACTGTGGTGTCAGTATAGTCAGGTGATCACTGTGGTGTCAGTATAGTCAGGTGATCCCTGGGGTGTCAGTATAGTCAGGTGATCCCTGGGGTGTCAGTATAGTCAGGTGATCCCTGGGGTGTCAGTATAGTCAGGTGATCCCTGGGGTGTCAGTATAGTCAGGTGATCACTGTGGTGTCAGTATAGTCAGGTGATCCCTGGGGTGTCAGTATAGTCAGGTGATCCCTGGGGTGTCAGTATAGTCAGGTGATCCCTGGGGTGTCAGTATAGTCAGGTGATCCCTGGGGTGTCAGTATAGTCAGGTGATCCCTGGGGTGTCAGTATAGTCAGGTGATCCCTGGGGTGTCAGTATAGTCAGGTGATCCCTGGGGTGTCAGTATAGTCAGGTGATCCCTGGGGTGTCAGTATAGTCAGGTGATCCCTGGGGTGTCAGTATAGTCAGGTGATCCCTGGGGTGTCAGTATAGTCAGGTGATCCCTGGGGTGTCAGTATAGTCAGGTGATCCCTGGGGTGTCAGTATAGTCAGGTGATCCCTGGGGTGTCAGTATAGTCAGGTGATCCCTGGGGTGTCAGTATAGTCAGGTGATCCCTGGGGTGTCAGTATAGTCAGGTGATCCCTGGGGTGTCAGTATAGTCAGGTGATCCCTGGGGTGTCAGTATAGTCAGGTGATCCCTGGGGTGTCAGTATAGTCAGGTGATCCCTGGGGTGTCAGTATAGTCAGGTGATCACTGTGGTAATAGTAAACACCTTTCAAGAAAAAAGTGCTTTTATTTCTGTACTGCACTATGGGGCCTCTCTAATCTGTATTATTACCCCTAAAAGCCTGTATTGCCTCTATTTCACATGCGGTTACCGATTATGTCAATTTAGTAAGGTGATCACTGTAACGGTAGTGGTCACTGGGGCATTTTCAGTATTTACTAAAATCTACAGAAAAATTATACTTTTTTTTTTTTTTTTAATACAGCTTTTGCCACAGCTATCAGACATGCCAAGAATGATAAATATAATAATAATAATAATAATGGTATATTGTGAATCTGCTGGGCCTGCTGACAAAAACAATATATCATTTGTGTAGATCACTCACTAAAATTTGACTTGCAGTAGGGTTTAAATGAAGGTAGCAAAAAAAGCTCAAAAAAGGCTTAGCAGTGAAAGGATTTAAAGCTTGGTAAACCTCAATTTTGCAGCACAAACTTTAGTTTCACAACCCCCGTCCCCCCAAAAAATATATATATATTTTGACCATCCAATCACAATCCATACCCCAGGGTATTTTGTGTATGTCATTCAAAAGAGGGAAAGGAATGGTAGAAAACTATTGGCAATGAAATTATTATGCTACTAAATAGAATAGAAGAATTTTAAGATAGAAGAAATAATGATAAAAAAATAGTTTTTATGGTTAAATTCATATTGAATCTGATGACCCTTTTTATAAAGGAATCCTATTGGTTCTGAGTTTTCTTTTTGTCTTAAACTATAGCTTTGGAGCTGCTGTTTGCAGAAGAACTGGGTCTGATCCTGGAGGTTGTGGAGTCAGCAGTGGAGGTGGTAACGGAGCGCTACCGAGCATCTGGGTTGCAGTGTCTGAAGATTGGATTTACCAAAGGCCACGGTCCTAAATCAGTGGTCAGTGCTGGAAAAGGATGTAGGTGTTTAACTAATGTGTGTTAGGTTATAAAACACTAATGTCTTTGGGATGTTCTCCTAGGTCCAAGTCAGTGTAAATGGACAGGAGGTCCTTTCAGAGGAAGTTGGGACCCTGAGGGCGCTATGGGAGGAGACCAGTTTTCAGCTTGATAAACTGCAGGCAAATCCAACCTGTGTATCTCAGGAAGAGGCTGGACTGCGTCAGAGGGTGGGGCCAAAGTACCAACTAACATTTGACCCATCTGAATTATATGTTTCACCTTCTACAGCTGGTAAAGCAGTATTTTTTTAATTATGGTTTTAATTTATTGAGTACAGTTCAGTATAGTCTACTAATAATAATTTTTCATTACAGCTATCACACAGCCACGTGTAGCTATTATACGAGAGGAAGGAAGTAATGGAGACAGAGAAATGGCAGCAGCTCTTTATGCTGGTGGATTTGAGGTAACAACCCAATACTAGCTTACAAAAAACCTTTACCCCTCTAGGCTTCCTGTTGACTACATCTACTCTCATTTATAGGTGTGGGATGTCACCATGGAAGATCTTTTCTCTGGTGGTGCCACCTTGGATCCTTTTAGGGGACTTGTCTTTGTTGGTGGTTTCAGCTATGCTGATGTTTTGGGATCTGCAAAGGGTAAGTGCTAATTTTCTTCTAATCTATCTAGTATCTGCTAACCTACTGTACAATGATATAAGCAGATGTTCTAGTTTACAAATAATTGTTCTGTCATCTCTTCCACAGGTTGGGCTGCTTCTGTAAAGTTTAACCCTAATGTTCGTGGGCAGTTTGAGGCTTTCCGTCGTCGTAAAGACACTTTTAGTTTGGGAGTGTGTAATGGTTGCCAGCTGATGGCACTATTGGGCTGGGTTGGACCCGATAACACAGTTGATACTGGTGAGAATGACATAAAATTGGGGCATGAACATTTATTTTCTAGGATACAGTTTACTTATAAGCACATCTTCATCCTACAGATGAGCTCCCTACTCAAGGCGTTTTGCTCAGCCACAATCAGTCTGGGCGTTTTGAATCCCGTTTTGTGACTCTGAGGATTGAAGACAGCCCATCAATCTTACTTCGTGGGATGGCAGGGTCATCACTTGGTGTCTGGGTGGCACATGGAGAAGGTAAATCCTAGAAGGTCTATCTAGAAGACTGATTATTGTACATGTACTCATCTCCTTCCTTTGTCTATTTTTCATTTTTTGGCCTTAGAGATGCTAGCTGATTTTCTGTTAGTTTAAGGGCTCCTTTAACTTTAGAGCAACCGATTTCCTCTTGATTGCTAATGGCACCAGTATTTCCATCTTGTTTTTATTGAGTCTATATTATTTCATTGTTTCAGGTCTGATGAGGTTCCGTTCTCAGAATGTCCTTGATCATGTGATATCTCAGCAGTTGGCCCCACTCCGTTATGTGAATGACTTGGGTGTGCCTACTGAAGAGTATCCGATGAATCCAAATGGATCTCCATTGGGTATTGCTGGCCTTTGCTCATCAGATGGACGTCACTTGGCTATGATGCCTCATCCTGAACGCTGTTTATATAAATGGCAGTGGGCTTGGATGCCAGAAAATTGGCACCAGGACATGCAAATTTCACCTTGGCTCCACTTCTTCAATAATGGCTACCGCTGGTGTCAAGAGAATCAACCGTAAATGTTTATTGCATTTTCAGACCTCGCCTTCAAGCTGTAACAAAATAGTTATTTTTGTATATATATATTTTGTGCTTCCTGTAGTGTTTCGGCATATTTCTTTGTAGTTGGGATCTGGCAGGCCCATGCCCTTCAGAGATGCTGACATCACCCATATTTGGTCTAACGTTAACTGTCCTTTTGGAAAAAGTCAACGATGGTCAGGGGCTTCTTGAAGGCATAGTGGATAAAATCATACAATTTCTATGTTTGCAGTAAAGGGACGTTAAAGGGACAGTCTACACTAAAATTGTTATTGTATAAAAAGATAAATAACGCCTTTAAAAATCTATTCCCCAGCTTTGCACAACCAACATTGAGATAGTAATATACTTTATAGCATTTAAACCTCTGCCTGTTTCTAAGCCACTATAGACATCATCTTATCACATGCTTTTTTATTTGCTTTTCACAACAGGATACTGCTAGTTCATGTGGGCCATAAATATAACATTGTGCTGATGCCCGAGGAGTTATTTAATATTTAGTACTATATGTAAGTCAATAGATAATACATAAAGTCATGTGATCAGGGAGCTGTCAGAAGAGGCTTAGATACAAGGTTAGTCACAGAGGTAAAAAGTATATTAATATAACTGTTGGTTATGCAAAACTGGGGAATGGGTAATAAGAGGATTATCTATATTTTAAAACAATAACAATTCTATTGTAGACTTCCCCTTTAAATACAGATTGCTTTTGTGTAAAAGTGATGCTTGTCCTAAGCTCCCTGGAGAGAACAAAATGCAAATTCCATGTTTTCTTGCAAATTGTTAAACCAAAGAAAAACTTTTCTCCAGAAACTAGACCAGGAATAAGACAGAACATTAAAGGGACAGAAATAAAATGTTCTAATGCATTACAGCATTTTATTATTGTACTTACATTTGTCCCTAGCAATTTGCTTAAACCTGACAAAGATATAAAACATATAGCTAAATCTCTGCCGCAGCCACTCTGTGTATTGCTGCTGATTGGCTGATAAGTTGTGTGCTGCCCAGGAGGAGCCGTGCGCACCGTACAATGTTCTAGCGCATTATAGTATTTTTGTACTGTTACATCCTTTTCATGTATCAGCCACACAGTTTGAAGTAGTCAAGAGAGGTGTAAATATAGAAGTGTATGTAAATCCATCCAAAATAGTAAGGATTTATCACAGTGTAGCAGAACACCAAATGCTCAAGAAAAACACAATTATAGACTATAATACACAATGATTGTATAAGTTTCTTTAACTGGCTTTTATGTTCCCTATTAAAAATAAAATAAAAACTGCTCTCTAACGTTTTTGTTCTAAACAATATAGTAAAGGAATAAGACTGGTTTCCCAGACCTTATAGTTGGATTGTTGGTAATTACAATGTTGAGCCTGAGTGCTTTGCAGCTATTACCCGGTCACATTCCGTTCACAAGCTGGATGTACCTCAACATCATTCCACTCCAGACGTTTATCTTAACCCTCTTGTGCTCCTGCAAGTCATTCCACTCCAGACGTTTATCTTCACCCTCTTGTGCTCCTGCAAGTCATTCCACTCCAGACGTTTATCTTCACCCTCTTGTGCTCCTGCAAGTCATTCCACTCCAGACGTTTATCTTCACCCTCTTGTGCTCCTGCAAGTCATTCCACTCCAGACGTTTATCTTCACCCTCTTGTGCTCCTGCAAGTCATTCCACTCCAGACGTTTATCTTCACCCTCTTGTGCTCCTGCAAGTCATTCCACTCCAGACGTTTATCTTCATCCTCTTGTGCTCCTGCAAGTCATTCCACTCCAGACGTTTATCTTCACCCTCTTGTGCTCCTGCAAGTCATTCCACTCCAGACGTTTATCTTCATCCTCTTGTGCTCCTGCAAGTCATTCCACTCCAGACGTTTATCTTCACCCTCTTGTGCTCCTGCAAGTCATTCCACTCCAGACGTTTATCTTCATCCTCTTGTGCTCCTGCAAGTCATTCCACTCCAGACGTTTATCTTCACCCTCTTGTGCTCCTGCAAGTCATTCCACTCCAGACGTTTATCTTCACCCTCTTGTGCTCCTGCAAGTCATTCCACTCCAGACGTTTATCTTCACCCTCTTGTGCTCCTGCAAGTCATTCCACTCCAGACGTTTATCTTCACCCTCTTGTGCTCCTGCAAGTCATTCCACTCCAGACGTTTATCTTCATCCTCTTGTGCTCCTGCAAGTCATTCCACTCCAGACGTTTATCTTCACCCTCTTGTGCTCCTGCAAGTCATTCCACTCCAGACGTTTATCTTCACCCTCTTGTGCTCCTGCAAGTCATTCCACTCCAGACGTTTTATCTTCACCCTCTTGTGCTCCTGCAAGTCATTCCACTCCAGACGTTTATCTTCACCCTCTTGTGCTCCTGCAAGTCATTCCACTCCAGACGTTTATCTTCACCCTCTTGTGCTCCTGCAAGTCATTCCACTCCAGACGTTTATCTTCACCCTCTTGTGCTCCTGCAAGTCATTCCACTCCAGACGTTTATCTTCACCCTCTTGTGCTCCTGCAAGTCATTCCACTCCAGACGTTTATCTTCACCCTCTTGTGCTCCTGCAAGTCATTCCACTCCAGACGTTTATCTTCACCCTCTTGAGCTCCTGCAAGTCATTCCACTCCAGACGTTTATCTTTACCCTCTTGTGCTCCTGCAAGTCAAGAGTTTTTACTGGTTGTTTCTGAATGAAGAAGCAAGATCAGCATGTTGGTGTCTAAAACCAGAATTTACCAGCTGATCAGACTTAGGGGACCAGTCTGAAATCAACTCACGGCCCTTACGTGCAAGACCGTTCACCATAGATATCTCATAAACCTTATTATGGAGCAGACAAGCCTACAACTTATCCAGAGAGAGGGTTCTTGGTGTAAGATGAGGTGTTCATCATACCTCTCCAAAAATATATGAAAAATTATGTTATATAGTGCAATTATGCTGGGAATTATAAAAAATAATTAGCCTTTTGTTTTTTATTGATTCTAACAATAAAGTTATGTTTTCACTGTATTCCAGTGCTGATGTGTTTGCGCACGTGCAGTAACTCTCCTTCAGATACTTGCAGTGTAACCAAGGTGCCAAAATGGCAGCACTCATAATTAGAGGGAGATGCAAGAAATGTGTTTAGTGTCACTTTTACTATGTCGTGCAGGTTTTAACATGCCTCTAAGCACAGATGCCCATTCATAATTTACTATCTGTGCAGAAATCCTGATGTCAAGTTTGTGAATACGGAATAGTGGCCACTTTATTTCCCATCAATAGTATCCTATGAATAAATTAATATTGTTTGTATTATCAAACAATATTGTCAATTTACTCTCATGAAAAAAAATCTTCCTTTGAAGTCCAATTAAATAAAAGGGAAAGAAAAGCAAATGCTCTGTTGATGCAGAGGTCTTTATAAAAAAAAGTTACAACAGTAGCAAGAAAGAAAATAAATAAAACAAAGAACTTAATAAATTCTGAAACTTAAAACAGGGAAAAAGAAAAATGTTCTATTCTATTTGCTCTTATAAAACATATTGACAGCAGGTAGGGATGCTCACCTACCAGTATATGAGAATGTATATAATAATACATATAGAAGGATCTGTTATGTAAAACTTATAAACCAATGATGATATGAAATAGTTAATAATGCAAGGTTATGCCAATTAGCGTTACCTGTATGCATTTAAATAAAGTGACAACCTAATAGCAGACCTCAGTACCAAATGTTACAAACAAAGTTTAAGAGTGTCAAACAGAAAGAAAGAAAGAAACCCTTGAGAGCTTTTTTTTTAAAGACACGACGAGTCCATGGATTTCATCCTTGTGGAATTTCACCTCCTGGTCAGCAGGAGGAGGCAAAGAGCACCACAGCAGAGCTGCTATATATAGCTCCTCCCTTCCCTCCCACCCCAGTCATTCTCTTTGCCTACGTTAGTGATAGGAAGAGGTAAAGTGAGGTGTTAGATTAGATTCTTCAATCAAGAGTTTATTATTTTTAAAGTAGTGCAAGATTGTGCTGCTTTGTTCTAGGGTGTAGCCGTAGTCCATATCAGTCTCTACAGTAGAGCTTTTAGAGCAATGGGAACTTGTGGGACATAATTCTCACTGCGCCTCCCATACATTTATGCTGCCCTAATCCTTTAGTCTGAAATTTTTAGTCACTCAGCATTTCTATTTCCTCAGGTCGATGTGAGGGACAGGACCTCTCAAACCTGAGAGCTGCCTTTGCTGCCAGGCAGAAGACATGGTAAGTGCTACCTTATTTCTGGGGATAAGGACTCAGATAATTTGAATAGCACATAGTCATAAAGGGCTCTTTTTATTTAAGTGGGCTCTGGTGGTTTCACTGTTTCAAATGTACGGGTTAGGCCACGCCCACGATGGGCAGTCCTTCCGGTTTTGTTTTTGGCGCCATTCAGTAGCGCTACTAACTCATCCTCATTGCGCAGTTTTCAGGTCTGTTCTGGAGTCTCATGTGAGACATGCACTTTAAAGGGACAGTCTAGTCCAAAAAAAACTTTCATGATTCAGATAGAGCATGTAATTTTAAACAATTTTCCAATTTACTTTTATCACCAATTTTTCTTTGTTCTCTTGGTATTCTTAGTTGAAAGCTTAACTTAGGAGGTTCATATGCTAATTTCTTATACCTTGAAGGCCGCCTCTTAAGAATGCATTTTAACAGGTTTTTCACCACTAGAGGGTGTTAGTTCATGTTTTTCATATAGATAACACTGTGCTCGTGCACGTGAAGTTACCTGGGAGCCATCACTGATTGGCTAAACTGCAAGTCTGTCAAAAGAACAAATAAAGGGGCAGTCTGCAGAGGCTTAGATACAAGATAATCACAGAGGTAAAAAATATATAAATATAACTGTGTTGGTTATGCGAAACTAGGGAATGGGTAAACAAGGGATTATCTATCTTTTAAAACAATAACAATTCAGGTGTAGACTGTCCCTTTAAGTACAGACACAGAGTTCTTACTGAATCAAGTGGTTTACAAGCATTTATTGCGGTACCTGAGAGGAAAGATCGTTGTGCAACATATTCTAACGATATTCTGGCAGGTAGGCACACTTCAGCAGAGGCTGAGGTTGGGGCAAGTTAACCATTTTTTTGTGACAAAATTAACTTCTTTTAGTACATAGGATCGTTATTGTGTCATCCTGCTGCAAAAAAAAAAAAAGACAGTTTTAAATTTAAAGAGACAGTAATGGTCCTGTAAAAAATCAATATTCAATCTAATTTTTTATTGATTATTGGTAAATTGTGTGCAGACATGGAGGTGACTTGACACAAAATATCAGCAAGAATTAATATAACCGTTTAAAATTTAAAGAGACAGTAACGTTTTTTTATAAGTGTTTTGCACAAATAAATTTGATACTTTTTACTTGTTATTTAATAAATTGTGTATAAACATGGACAAGGAGACTTGCAGATGTCACCTGTGTTTTATATTTTGACACTAATGTGGAACCACCAATCCCTTTCTGTCCTTCATGTATGCAAAGGACTGTGAGTTATAGGGATAAGATTTTTTCAGAGCCTGTCTCCTCTAGGGCAGATGTTGGCCAGGAGTCTAATGTTGAAGGTCAATTTATGCCGCAGCTTTCTCCCCAAACGTCCCAAATTTTACCGCCCTCACAAGCAGTGCCCTGCGGTTCCGCTATAGTCCCTTCAGGGATTTCACTACAAGATATAGCTTCTCTTGTGTCTTCAACTATTTATGATGTCTTGTCTGCCTTTCCAGTGTTACAGTGTAAGCGTAAGAGAAAGGCCAGACATTCAGTAAGAGAGGTATCGGACGCCGTTGTGACAGACCCTTCTGTCAGGACTGAAGGAGTTAATTGTGTTTAGCTAAGAAACTAATTTCTAAAGACAGAGTTGCTGGCTCCAGCTATAATCTAATTAGTGCTAAGCATTCTATTGTTTGATCACCTCCAGAGAGAAAACGCCTAAGTGATAAGAAGGGCCAAGAGTGTCTTGTGGTTGAAGTGTTTAAGTAATATAATTCTATTGTATCATGTCAAAGGGCTTGTTCCCTCCATGTAATGTACAACAGTCTTTCAACCCCCATCTGGGGGGGTGTCAAACCTGTATAAATACTAGGCATCTAGCCTTTAATAAATGTCATTCTGTTTTAAACCTGAAAACTGGCTTGGTTGTGAATTGCTGATTCCCTATGCAGGACATTGTTCATCTGGTATTAACCTTGGTATCCTGTTGGTACCGTAACATTGGTGGCAGCGACGGAATGAACCTTATCGCCCAGAAGAGCAACTACACAAGCCAGTAACCTCAGGAAGAGGGGGATTATTACAATACTGACTAAGATGGAAAAGAGAAAAGTAAATTTTGCAGCTTTTAAAAACTTCCTGGAAACAGAAGGAGAGATTGATGGGTATCTTGCGGATTTTGAGAGGCAATGTGCACTACACAAGGTACCCGCAGAGGACTGGGTCACGATATTATCTGGAAAATTATCCGGCCGGGCCAGAGAGGCTTTTCGGGCCATTCCAGATGAGGAAGTCAGGGATTATAATACTGTAAAAGAGGCTCTGCTCTCCAGGTATGCGGTTACACCGGAGGCATACCGGAGACGGTTCAGAGACACTGTTAAATTAGCTGGAGATTCCTACCTTGAGTGGGCATGTAAGGTGCACCGCACAGCAGCTCACTGGATAGCGGGGTGCCAAGCCATATCTGGGGAAGAGGTGCTGCAGCTATTCCTGTTGGAACATTGCTTCGACAAATTACCCGCAGGAGTTCGAGAGTGGGTTCGGGACCGTAAACCCTCCACCCTGCAGGAAGCGGCTCGCTTGGCAGATGAGTATACGGATGCCCGCAAACTGGACACTGCTACCACTAAGCCCCCTGCTAGAGTGGAGTACAGACCCCCAGTCACCCCAGCAGCTGCCAGTTACCAAACCCCGGCGCACCGCTATACCACACGGCCTCCGGCCACGAACTACCCTCAGAGAGCCCTGTTCAATTTGCGGGGCTACTCACAACCGATTCGATGCTTTGGATGTAAGCAACTAGGGCACAAAAGACCAGAGTGTCCCCTAAACGCAGCAAACCAAGCGCAGTCCTGGAGAAGACCTGCCGGCGGAATCCCACGTAATCCTCAGCCTGCGGCCCACTACGTAGAGGCGCAAGAATGCTGGAGCATCCTACATGAGGCAGACCTTGTGCAAGCTGCCCACCGGAATAACCGGCAACTGGTTAAAGTGAATGGGAAGAAGGTCAGTGGTCTACGGGATACTGGTGCTACCATGACCTTGCTTCAAAAGAACTTGGTGTCTGAGAAACAGTACACTGGAGACACTGTGGCTGTGAGGGTAGCAAGGGGCGATGTGTTCAGCCTACCTGTTGCCAGGGTACATTTGGATTGGGGAGTGGGCGCTAGACCTGTGAATGTGGGGGTCAAGAAGGACTTACCGGCTGATGTTCTTCTTGGAAATGACTTGGCCCCCCTTGTTTCTGCCTACGCTCCTATGGGTCCCGCTGATGTTAACTCTGTGACTACCCGTGCCCAGATCCGTGCAGCAGAGACTGACCCACCTGCTGCTAAGCCCCAGGACGCTGAGCTCAGTAAATCTCTATCCGCTATTGATATGTGGAGGTCCCGTTACAATGCGCTGATGAAGGAGAAGAGGAGCGCAGAGGAAAAAGCACGTTTAGAGCGTGAATCTCTGCTAGACAAGCTGCACCGACAGACTGCAGAAAACACCAGCTTGAGAGTGGGACATGAAACCTTAAAGACAAACTTAGCGACACTTGAGGAGAAGCTGACGCTGGCTCATAGTGAGGTGCAGCAACTCAAGGGCACCCTATGTCAGTATGAAGGGATTGTGGATACCTATAAAGAGCAGGTACAGAAAACTCGTAAAGAAGCTGATGGGATTTTGAAGGACTGTTTAGCCCTAGTCTGGGCACTGAGGAAGTTGAACCCTTCTTTGTATGGACAGGAATTCTCTCTCATAACGGGAATACAGATGGATTGTCCTGGCAAACTGGCATGCCTACCACCTCCTAGTCCGGTCATCCCCAGGTTGACCCGCCAAAGGGTCAAGCCGGGTCTGCCGGAGTGTTCCACAACGGGGGAGATATGTGACAGACCCTTCTGTCAGGACTGAAGGAGTTAATTGTGTTTAGCTAAGAAACTAATTTCTAAAGACAGAGTTGCTGGCTCCAGCTATAATCTAATTAGTGCTAAGCATTCTATTGTTTGATCACCTCCAGAGAGAAAACGCCTAAGTGATAAGAAGGGCCAAGAGTGTCTTGTGGTTGAAGTGTTTAAGTAATATAATTCTATTGTATCATGTCAAAGGGCTTGTTCCCTCCATGTAATGTACAACAGTCTTTCAACCCCCATCTGGGGGGGTGTCAAACCTGTATAAATACTAGGCATCTAGCCTTTAATAAATGTCATTCTGTTTTAAACCTGAAAACTGGCTTGGTTGTGAATTGCTGATTCCCTATGCAGGACATTGTTCATCTGGTATTAACCTTGGTATCCTGTTGGTACCGTAACAGCCGTTGTCACAATTTCAGACGTATCCTCCCAACAACCTGAAGAGGAGGGTACTGCAGTAGCTTCTGAAGGAGACATTGCAGATTCAGAGGGTTTATTACCCCTGACAGACTCGGAAGTGGTATCTTTCAGATTTAAACTAGAACACCTTTGTCTACTTCTTAGGGAGGTTTTGATTACCTTGGTCGATAGTGACTCCACAGTGGTGGCTGTCCCTAAGCAGTCTAGTAAACTGGACAGATATTTGAGGTTCCTTCCTATACAGATGTATTTCCAGATGTATTTCCAGTTCCTAGAAGAGCTACTGAAATCATTACTAAGAAAATATTTCCAATAGCCGACAGGTAGAAGGAGCCGTTTCTACCCTTGCTAAAAGAACTACTATTCCCATAGAAGATAGTTGTGCTTTCAAAGACCCTATGGATAAAAAGTTAGAGGGGTTGCTCAAGAAAATTTATGTACACCAGGGTCTGCAGTGGCAGCCGGCTGTGTGCATTGCCACCGTTACTAGTGCGGTGGCATATTGGTTTGATGCGCTGAGGTCCTCAGGACTGAGACTTCTCTGGATGAGATCCAAGATAGGATAATGGCTCTTAAACTTGCAAATGCCTTTTATTTCGGACACTTCCCTTCAAGTTTTCAAATTGGGAGCGAAGATATCAAGTTTTTCTGTCTTGGCCCGCAGAGCCTTTATGGTTAAAACCCTGGTCTGCGGATGTGTCTTCTAAGTCTAAGCTTCTAGCCATTCCTCTTCCTCCTCTAAGCAGGAACAGTCTAAACGTACATGGAGACCCAGCCAGTCTTGGAACAAGGGAAAGCAGTCCAAGATGCTGGTTGGTGATTCCAAGACGGCATGAAGGGCATGCCCCCGATTCGGGACCGGATCAGGTAGGGGACAGCCAGGATCCCTGGGCAATAGAAATAGTGTCTCAGGGATACAAACAGGAGTTCAAAAATTTTCCTCCCCGAGGAAGATTTCTTCTTTTAAGATTATCTGCAAACCAGATAAAAAGAGAGGCGTTCTTATATTGTATAAGAGACCTCTCTTCCCTGGGTGTGATTTGTCCCGTTCCTGCACAAGAACATGGGCAGGGGTTTTATTCAAATCTGTTTGTAGTTCCCAAAAAGGAGGGAACTTTCAGACCTATCCTAGACCTCAAGGGTCTAAACAAGTTTCTCAGAGTTCCATTCTTCAAGATGGAAACTATTTGTACCATTCTTCCATTGATCCAGGAGGGTCAATTTATGACAGTGGACTTATAGGATGCATATCTTCATGTTCCTATCCACAGAGATCATCACAAGTTCCTAAGGTTTGTTTTTCTGGACAAACACTTCCAGTCTGTGGCTCTTCCTTTCGGGCTGGCCACAGCTCCCAGAATTTTCACAAAGATTCTGGGGTCTTTGCTGGCGGTTCTAAGACTGCGGGGCATTGCGGTGGCGCCTTAACTGGACGATATTCTAATCCAGCTGCCATCTTGTCAACAAGCAAGGTCTCATACCGACATTGTACTATCCTTCCTGAGAACTCACGGGTGGAAGGTAAATCTGGAAAAGAGTTCCTTAGTCCCGAAGACAAGGGTGACGTTCTTGGGGACTCTCATCGATTCTATATCTATGAGGATTTTTCTGACAGAAGTCAGGAAATCAAAAATTGATACCTGTCGAGCCCTTCAGTCCAATCCTCGGCTGTCAGTGGCCCAGTGTATGGAAGTAATCATTCCGTTTGCTCAGTTTCATCTCAGACCTCTGTAGTTAGACATGCTCAGGCAGTGGAATGGAGATTATGTGGACTTGTCTCCTCAAATAACTCTGGATCAGGAGACAACGGACTCTCTTCTTTGGTGGTTGTCTCTGGATCATCTATCCCAGGGAACATGCTTTCGCAGACCATCCTGGGTGATAGTGACAACGGATGCCAGACTTCTAGGGTGGGGAGCTGTCTGGGGTACCCTAAGGGCTCAGGGAGTGTGGACTCGGGCGGAGTCTGTTCTTCCTATAAACATCCTGGAACTGAGAGCGATCTTCAATGCTCTTCTGGTCTGGCCTCAGTTGGCTTCGGCCCAGTTCATCAGATTTCAGACGGACAACACAACGACAGTGGCTTACATCAATCACCAAGGAGGAACGAGGGGTTCCTTAGCGATGACCGAGGTAGCCAAGATAATCCAGTGGGCGGAGGCCCATTCTTGCCATCTGTCAGCGATCCATATCCCAGGGGTGGACAATTGGGAGGCGGATTTTCTGAGCAGACAGACTTTTTATCCGGGAGAGTGGGAACTCCATCTGCAAGTATTCTCCAACCTGATTCTCAAATGGGGTCGGCCGGAGTTAGATCTCATGGCATCTCGCTAGAATGCCAAGCTTCCGAGATACGGGTCGAGGTCCAGGGATCCCCAGGCAGAACTGATAGATGCTCTGGCGGTTCCTTGGTCCTTCAATCTTGCATACCTATTTCCTCCATTTGCGCTTCTTCCTCGAGTCATTGCTCGAATCAAACAGGAGAGGGCATCAGTGATCCTCATTGCTCCTGCGTGGACTCGCAGGATTTGGTATGCAGACCTGGTGGAAATGTCATCACTGCCACCTTGGAAACTTCAGTTGAGGAAAGACCTTCTCATTCAACGGCCCTTCCTTCACCCAAATCTAGTTTCCCTGAAGCTGACTGCTTGGAGATTGAACGCTTAATCCTATCCAAGCGGGGGGTTTCAGATTTGGAGACCATGATCCAGGCTTGTAAGCCTGTGACTAGAAAGATTTTCCATAAGATATGGCGTAGATATCTTTTTTGGTGTGAATCCAAGGGCTACTCATGGAGTAGAGTTAGGATTCCTAGAATTTTGTCTTTTCTCCAAGAAGGATTGGAGAAGGGTTTATCGGCAAGTTCCCTAAAGGGTCAGATCTGTCTTGTCTATTTTTGTTACATAAACGTCTGGCGGTTGTCCCAGATGTTCAAATCTTTTGTCAGGCTTTAGTTAGAATCAGGCCTGTGTTTAAACCAATTATTCCTCCATGGAGTCTGAATTTAGTTCTCAAAGTTCTTCAAGAGGTTCCGTTTGAGCCTATCCATTCTTTGATATTAAGTTATCTTGGAAAGTTTTATTTCTTGTTGCCATTTCTTCAGCTCGAAGAGTGTCTGAACTTTTGGCATTACAATACAATTCTCCTTACCTTATTTTTCATTGGATAAAGTAGTTTTACGTACTAACCTAGGGTTCCTTCCTAAGGTTGTTTCAAACAGGAAGGGCTATGGGAGGAAGAAGACCTCTGAAAACCTGCTGGACTACCATGCTGTCGCGCAGCATTCCAGGTAAATGCTAACTTTATTATTCTGGGGATTAATTCTCTCAGAGGAAAGTGAGCACTACATTCTTCCATTCACTTCTCAAGGGCTGAGATAAATGAAAGGGCCTTCATGGTGATGGGAATGTTTTAAATAAACGCTGGGGCTGGGAATCAACAGTGTTATTTTTAATCCCGGTAGTTGTATTATCAAATTGACACACCAGGAACTGGCTAGTTTTCATTTTATGGTTCAAACTTATCTCCCCACTCTCGATATCGGTCTTATACTCTGGCCGATCGGTAGGTATGCTTTTCAGAGGCTATAGTTTTTATAGCAGTAGAAAGGGGGTTTGTGAAACGAGTGCGCATGAAATATTTGGCTCCATCTTGACTGTTTTGCAGGCCCACGATGGGCGGGAATATGGCATAGTTCTGTCCCGGCGGCTCCATTTTTACTGATTAGCCACTCGGGAGTCTCAGACTGATAAGCCCACGATGGGCGGAACTAGGCTGCGCTGCAGAAAGTTTTGTGCGCCTTCTTATGCAGGAACGCAGTGACTGAGTCTTAACAGGATGTACTCAGTTTAGTTTAGCTTGGAGCATTATCTATTTTTGGGGTCAGTCTTATTTTAGCTGACACGAGGACCATCATATTGTACAGATGAAGCACGGTTTCCGGTATCATCCGGTTTATAATTAAACATGTTACCAACCCTACTCATATTTACTGTTATGCTAAAAATATGGGGGATCTCTACACATTACAGAAAGGACAGTAGTGTTTTGCTTTCATTTGTATGTTGGCTTTCTGATGGCTGTGTGGCTGGGAGTAGAACAATAGTCCACTGGCATATTGTTTCCTTCCAGTTATAGCGACAGTACCGTTTTTTGGTTTTTTTTGTGGACATTCAGCTGTTTACTGTATAATACAGCCTTGCACTTAAAAGGGTTCAAGTGTCCATAGGAAATAATATCCTCCCACATGCGGTGCTCTGCGGTTCCTTGCCATTTTCAGGGGCATGGTGTGCACAAATCATAAGTGCATAGCAATGTCTATTTCCAGCAGGGTTATCATAATACTTGGTGACAGAAACAAGGGGATTTACATATTATACTCTTTTTATTTCTGTTTGTTAATATAGAGGAAAAATGTTATCCTTTTTAAAATTTAAAGTGGCAGTAACATATTTTCCTGTGTTAAGTTTTATTGTAAATATTCCTCCTTCATCGGTGCGTGTTGGAGAGTTTGGTGACCCCGGTCACTCCATACTACAATTTTCTACACTATAGTGTCCAAAATTCTTT
The DNA here is from genome assembly GCF_027579735.1 of Bombina bombina. NCBI lineage: Eukaryota > Metazoa > Chordata > Amphibia > Anura > Bombinatoridae > Bombina > Bombina bombina. The sequence continues at coordinate 27,337,832 of NC_069509.1, forward strand.
ATGAGCCACAGGCAGTGCTCTGCGGTTCCTTGTAAAGACCTTGCTTTTGATGTCCATAGCAATGTCTTGTTACAGTCATATTTTTTCTGTGTCAATTTTATTACACGAATTGCGGCTGTTTATTTGTTAATTCATCCCTTGTAACGTAGGATGGTACAAAACACTCAAATATGAGTTACTTTTAGTTTTAAGGTGACATGATAGGTCAGCATGCTTAAGTACTGTGCCTGACCTCTGTAGCAACCCAAGAGTTGCAGGTTTGACCCCTGGCGAGGTCCACTCATCCTCTCATCTTTTCAAGGTTGATATACCTGAGCGACGCCTTGAGACCCTTACGGGTGATTAGTCGCGCTTTACAAGTACCCTATACATACGTACATACTATCAAATTTATTGTTCTGTGTACATTATAATAAATGACTTTCAGCTGTTCCTTTTGTTAGTTCATCTCTTGTGCTTGAAGATGACGCAAACACACACAAGGATAGCGTTGCCTTTCAGATTCCAGGATTCTCTATTTTATTTTTTATTTTTTGAACCGACTCCCTCTACGGCGATTGCTGTCTGAGAGTCTGTTAACACTGGCCACAAATTTTTCCCATAAGTTTTTGTCGAAATTTTCTGGCCCACATGCAGTGCCCTGCGTCTTCTTCAAAGACTGTTTCCCATAGCCGTATCAGCTAGGAGGCTGGACGACATTCCTTAGGGCTCACATTTAGTAATGGGACACGAACCAGGGTTTACTATGGCAACCATCTGTGTACTTTGCTACCGTCACTGGTGTGCCGGCATATTGGTTTGATGCATTGTATAAGGCTATTAGTCTGTATTTTCCCTGGATAAAATCCAGGATGAGATAAAACTTTCAATTGACTAACTCCTTTATTTCAGTTCTTCTCTGCCATTTATCTAACTGGGAGCATAGGTGATTCTGTTCCGGCTCTTTGAACCTTATGGTTAGAGCCTTGTTTATGGAATATGTTCTAGGACCAAACTTTTGGTAAACGCATAACCTGTTGTTGAATCACGGACAGCATGGGGACCTTGCCACAGTCCGGGATTGGATCTTGTTGGGGACTGACTTTCTGTCTTCACACAAGTGTGGTTTCAAACTCATGTTTTCCTCTCAGAGACTGTTTCTGATTTCAAGATTGTCTGAGGATCAGACAAAGGATGAGATGCCCTTACACTGCGTAGGAGACCTCTCAGACCTGGGATTGTTCCAGTTCTAATACTGGTACAGGATCTGAAGCTACTGGTCGGGTTGTGGTTCCCAAAAAACAAACATAAAAAAAAAAAAAAAAAAGGGGGACTTTTCAGACCATTTTTTAAGAAGGGTATTGTCCTTCAAGATTGAAACTATTACATTGCTCCATTTCTTCCTTGATCCTAGAGGGTCAATTTCTGTCACGGGTGGATTGAAAGTGGAGTACATGTGCCGTTCACGAGATTCGTCTCAAGTTTTAGGGTTTGCCTTTCTGGACAAGCCTTTCCTTGTTCTTGGTTTTTCCACAGTGCCGAGTTCTTACGGTGGATCCGGGATCGCTGTTGGCGGTACTTCAGTTAGGGAGCATTACAAAGGCGCCCTATCTGACTAATATCCTAGTCCTGGTGTCATCTTTACAGTAAACAAGATTTACACGGACATGGTGTTATTCTTCCCGTGTGACCAGGTTCTGTATCAACTTGAGGGTTGCTGTTTCCATCACCGGTGAGGTCTATTCAACCTTCATCCTTCTAAGGTTGATGGACTGAACAGCGACTTGTGTCACTTGAAATTCTGTTTGTTTGTTCCGCCTCAGACCTATACAGTTAGGCATCCTCAGGCAATGGAACGGAGACTATGCAAGCTTGTCTCCTCATATATCTCTTTTTTTATTTGGTGGTTGTCTCTGGTTCACCTATTCCAGGGAACATCATTTAGCAGAGTGTGGATTCAAGCGGAGTCTGTTATTTTTATAGACTTCCTGCAACTGAGAGCGAGCGTCTCGGCTCTTCTGGTCTGGCCTCAGTTGGCTTCGTACCAGTTTCATTCCTGCTATCTGTCGGCGATCCATATCCCAGGGGAGACACTTGGGACTTGGATTTTCTGAGTGGACAGACTTTTCAATCGGGAGAGTGGGGACTTCATCTGGGAGTATTCTCCAACCTGATCTTTAAATGGGGTCGGCCGGAGTTAAATCTTGTGACGTCTTGTCAGACTACCTGGCTTTTGGGGTTCGGGTCCAGGACCAGGGCACCCTGTCAGAGATGATACTTGCCTGGGCAGTTCTTTGATTTTTTTGGCCTAGAAAATCTATTTCCCCGTTTGCGTTTCTTGCTGGGCAACTCGAATGCGGGAAGGCTTCAGTGATCCTCCTTGCTTCTACGTGGCCTTGCAGGTTTTGGTATACTGATCTGGTGGACATGTCATCTCAGCCACGGTGGATGCTCCCTTTGAGGAAAGACCTTCTCATTCAGGGGCCCTTCCATCATCTGAATCTAGTTTCTCTGCAGATAACTGCTTGGAGATTGAACGCTTAATTTTATCTAAGCAAGGGTTTTCTGATTCGGTGATAGATACCTTGATTCAGGCACGTAAGCCTGTTACTAGAAAGATTTACCATAAGATATGGCGTAAATATCTTTATTGGTGTGAATCCAAGGGCTACTCATGGAGTAAGGTTAGGATTCCCAGGATTTTGTCTTTTTTCCAAGATGCATTGGAGAAAGGGTTGTCAGCAAGTTCCTTAAAGGGATAGATTTCTGCTTTGTCTATTTTGTTACACAAGCGTCTGGCAGATGTTCCAGATGTTCAATCTTTTTGTCAGGCTCTGACTAGAATCAAGCCTGTGTTTAGACCAATTGCTCCTCCTTGGAGTTTGAATTTAGTTTTTAAAGTTCTTCAAGGGGTTCCGTTTGAACCTATGCATTCCATAGATAAAGTTATTATCTTGAAAAGATTTATTTTGGTTGTTATTTCTTCTGCTCGTAGAGTATCTGAGATTTCGGCATTACAATGTGATTCTCCTTATCTTATTTTTCATTCAGATAAGGTGGTGTTATGTACCAAACCTGGTTTTCTTCCTAAGGTTGTCTCACATAAAAATATTAATCAGGAAATTGTTGTTCCTTCTTTGTGTCCTAATCCTTCTTCTGCGAAGGAGCGACTGTTACATAATTTGGATGTGGTCCGTGCCTTAAAGTTTTACTTACAGGCCACTAAGGATTTTCGTCAATCATCTTCACTGTTCGTTGTGTTTTCTGGGAAGCCTAGGGGTCAGAAAGCTACGGCTACCTCTCTTTCTTTTTGGCTGAAGAGTATCATCCATTTTGCGTATGAGACTGCTGGACAGCAGCCTCCTGAATGAATTACGGCTCATTCCACTAGGGCGATGGCTTCCTCATGGGCATTCAAAAATTATGCTACTGTTGAACAGATTTGCAAAGCTGCAACTTGGTTGTCTCTTCACACTTTTTCCAAATTTTCCAAATTTTACACTTTTGCCTCGTCTGAGGCTGTTTTTGGGAGAAAAGTTCTTCAAGCAGTGGTGCCTTCCGTTTAGGTTCCCTGTCTTGTCCCTCTAATTTCATCTGTGTACTATAGCTTTGGTATTGTATCCCATAAGTAAGGATGAAATCCGTGGACTCATCGTATCTTGTAAAAGAAAAGGGACATTTATTCTTACCTGATAAATTTGTTTCTTTTACGATACGATGAGTCCACGGCCTACCCAGTTTTTTCTAAGACAGGTCTTTAATTTGTTAAACTTCAGTCACCTCTGCACCTTGGCTTTTCCTTTCTCTTCCTAACTTCTGTCGAATGACTGGAGTGGGAGGGAAGGGAGGAGCTATATATACAGCTCTGCTGTGGTGCTCTTTGCCTCCTCCTGCTGACCTGGAGGCGATATCCCATAAGTAAGGATGAAATCTGTGGACTCATCGTATCGTAAAAGAAACAAATTTATCAGGTAAGAATAAATTTCCCTTTTACAAGCGACTAAGGACTTTCGTCAGTCGTCTTCTTTGTTTGTCGTTTTCTCTGGGAAACGTAAGGGTCAGAATGCTATGGCTACCTCTCTTTCTTTTTGGCTGAAGAGTATCATCCGTTTTGCTTATGAGACTGCTGGACAGCAGCCTCCTGAAGGAGTTACAGCTCTTTCCACTAGGGCTGTTGATTCATTATGGGCATTTAAAAATGAAGCTTCTGTAGAACAGATTTGCAAGGCTGCAACTTGGTCCTCTCTTCACACTTTTTCAAAATTTTACAAATTTGATATTTTTGCCTCGGCCGAGGCTGTTTTTGGGAGAAAGGATCTTCAAGCAGTGGTGCCTTCCATTTAGGTTCCCTGTCTTGTTCCTCCCTTATCATCTGTGTACTGTAGCTTTCGTATTGTATCCCACAAGTAAGGATTTAATCCGTGGACTCATTGTGTCTTTAAAAAGAAAAGAAAATGTATGCTTACCTGATGAATTTATTTCTTTTTAGACACGATGAGTCCACGGCCCGCCCTGTTCTCTGAGACAGTACATATAACAGGTGCCTGTAGGTGACTGGGAAGGATTGTATATATAACAGGTGACTGGGAAGGATTGTACATACAACATGGTGCCTGTAGGTGTCTGCGAGGGATTGTACATATAACAGGTGCCTGTAGGTGTCTGGGATGTATTGTACATATAACAGGTGCCTGTAGGTGTCTGTGAGGGGTTGTACATATAACAGGTGCCTGTAGGTGTCTGGGAAGGATTGTACATATAACAGGTGCCTGTAGGTGTCTGGGAAGGATTGTACATATAACAGGTGCCTGTAGGTGTCTGGGAAGGATTGTACATATAACAGGTGCCTGTAGGTGTCTGGGAAGGATTGTACATATCACCAAACAATTTTGAAGAAACAGCACACCTTTTCTTTTTCAATGGGGCACGGAACAAAACGGACTTGCCAGGTCCCAGTCAATCCAGATACAAAGAGTATTCCAGCCACCAAATTTTCTTAAAAGACCTTTATTTCACATAGTAACTGTCTGTTTGGGACCCTATGTGAAATAAAGGTCTTTTAAGAAAATTTGGTGGCTGGAATACTCTTTGTATAAGGATTGTACATATAACAGGTGCCTGTAGGTGTGTGGGAAGGACTGTACATATAACAGGTGCCTGTAGGTGTCTGGGAAGGATTGTACATATAACAGGTGCCTGTAGGTGTCTGGGAAGGATTGTACATATAACAGGTGCCTGTAGGTGTCTGGGAAGGATTGTACATTGGCTAGCTTATCCCCCACTATTAACATTTGGAGAATATGTGCTAAATCACTGGGTAAAAGAATGAAGTCTAAATCCTATGCAGTGCACTAAAACAGAGTCATTAAACTTGAGACCCCCAGTGCAATAGCTCCTTAAAAACAATTCACCCCTTAATCACCATTATCCAAAACCCTTAAACTCATTCACAAATCTCAATCATGTCCCCTAAACAGCCATGCACCCCAAACCCCCCAATGCAATTAACCCCTTTGTTTGCAACAGCAGTGAGGATACTAGCTATTCAGATAGTGGTCATTTTGTAGATTAGATTTAGCTATACCTGTTTCGCAATAACTAACGGATATCAGGCTACTTAATACAACCTATGTACTGTGAACTTATAAGAATATGATTGTATCATATAAATAAAAGTCTATAAATGGCTACCGGTTTCTATCGATGCCTTTAAAAGTGCACTGTGATCTTAGGCCTGGCCTAAGATCACAGTGCACTTTTGAGGCGTCGATAGAAGCCGGTAGCAATTTATAGACTTATATTTATATGATACAATCATATTCTTAGCATGGTCTATTGTTTAAGAAAATGAGTAACTCACGATAGTTAGGTAAAATTAATAGGGTTAAAGACAAGTCCAAAAAGTCTCTAACTTCCAATTCCAAATAAGAAGCTAAGACACGGAGCGTGATGCAACCTCACAGTTCGGCAGCTAACTCCGCCCCCAACATGCAGCATTACATAACAATTTATTATTTTATTTATTATTTTTAAAGTGTATGATCATATCAATATTTTTGAGGGGGCACAGCATTCCAATGCCCCCCCTTGGAGCTGACCCTGGGTGCCTGTAGGTGTCTGTTAGTGAGTGTACATATAACAGGTGCCTGTAGGTGTCTGGAAGGGATTGTACATATAACAGGTGCCTGGGAGGGATTGTACATATAACAGGTGCCTGTAGGTGTCTGGAAGGGATTGTACATATAACAGGTGCCTGTAGGTGTCTGGGAAGGATTGTACATATAACAGGTGCCTGTAGGTGTCTGGGAAGGATTGTACATATAACAGGTGCCTGTAGGTGTCGGGGAGGGATTGTACATATAACAGGTGCCTGTAGGTGTCTGGGAGGGATTGTACATATAACAGGTGCCTGTAGGTGTCTGGGAGGGATTGTACATATAACAGGTGCCTGTAGATGTCTGGGAGGGATTGTACATATAACAGGTGCCTGTAGGTGTCTGGGAGGGATTGTACATAGAACAGGTGCCTGTAGGTGTCTGGGAAGGATTGTACATATAACAGGTGCCTGTAGGTGACTGGGAGGGATTATACATATAACAGGTGCCTGTAGATGTCTGGGAGGGATTGTACATATAACAGGTGCCTGTAGGTGACTGGGAGGGATTGTACATATAACAGGTGCCTGTAGGTGACTGGGAGGGATTGTACATATAACAGGTGCCTGTAGATGTCTGGGAGGGATTGTACATATAACAGGTGCCTATAGGTGTCTGGGAGGGATTGTACATATAACAGGTGCCTGTAGGTGTCTGGGAAGGATTGTACATATAACAGGTGCCTGTAGGTGTCTGGGAGGGATTGTACATATAACAGGTGCCTATAGGTGTCTGGGAGGGATTGTACATATGACAGGTGCCTGTAGGTGTCTGCAAGGGATTGTACATATAACAGGTGCCTGTAGGTGTCTGGGAGGGATTGTACATATAACAGGTGCCTGTAGATGTCTGGGAGGGATTGTACATATGACAGGTGCCTGTAGATGTCTGGGAGGGATTGTACATATAACAGGTGCCTGTAGGTGTCTGGGAAGGATTGTACATATAACAGGTGCCTGTAGGTGTCTGGGAGGGATTGTACATATAACAGGTGCCTATAGGTGTCTGGGAGGGATTGTACATATAACAGGTGCCTGTAGGTGTCTGCGAGGGATTGTACATATAACAGGTGCCTGTAGATGTCTGGGAGGGATTGTACATATAACAGGTGCCTGTAGATGTCTGGGAGGGATTGTACATATAATAGGTGCCTATAGGTGTCTGGGAGGGATTGTACATATGACAGGTGCCTGTAGGTGTCTGCGAGGGATTGTACATATGACAGGTGCCTGTAGATGTCTGGGAGGGATTGTACATATGACAGGTGCCTGTAGGTGTCTGCGAGGGATTGTACATATGACAGGTGCCTGTAGGTGTCTGCGAGGGATTGTACATATAACAGGTGCCTGTAGGTGACTGCGAGGGATTGTACATATAACAGGTGCCTGTAGGTGTCTGGGAGGGATTGTACATATAACAGGTGCCTGTAGGTGTCTGCGAGGGATTGTACATATAACAGGTGCCTGTAGGTGTCTGGGAGGGATTGTACATATAACAGGTGCCTGTAGATGTCTGGGAGGGATTGTACATATAACAGGTGCCTGTAGGTGTCTGGGAGGGATTGTACATATAACAGGTGCCTGTAGGTGTCTGGGAAGGATTGTACATATAACAGGTGCCTGTAGATGTCTGGGAGGGATTGTACATATAACAGGTGCCTGTAGGTGTCTGCGAGGGATTGTACATATAACAGGTGCCTGTAGGTGTCTGGGAGGGATTGTACATATAACAGGTGCCTGTAGATGTCTGGGAGGGATTGTACATATAACAGGTGCCTGTAGGTGTCTGGGAGGGATTGTACATATAACAGGTGCCTGTAGGTGTCTGGGAAGGATTGTACATATAACAGGTGCCTGTAGGTGTCTGGGAGGGATTGTACATACAACATGGTGCCTGTAGGTGTCTGCGAGGGATTGTACATATAACAGGTGCCTGTAGGTGTCTGGGAAGGATTGTACATATAGCAGGTGCCTGTAGATGTCTGGGAGGGATTGTACATATAACAGGTGCCTGTAGGTGTCTGGGAGGGATTGTACATATAACAGGTGCCTGTAGGTGTCTGGGAGGGATTGTACATATAACAGGTGCCTGTAGGTGTCTGGGAGGGATTGTACATATAACAGGTGCCTGTAGGTGTCTGCGAGGGATTGTACATGTAACAGGTGCCTGTAGATGTCTGGGAGGGATTGTACATATAACAGGTGCCTGTAGGTGTCTGGGAGGGATTGTACATATAACAGGTGCCTGTAGGTGACTGGGAGGGATTGTACATATAACAGGTGCCTGTAGGTGTCTGGGAGGGATTGTACATATAACAGGTGCCTGTAGGTGTCTGGAAGGGATTGTACATATAACAGGTGCCTGTAGGTGTCTGGGAGGGATTGTACATATAACAGGTGCCTGTAGGTGTCTGGGAGGGATTGTACATATAACAGGTGCCTGTAGGTGTCTGGGAAGGATTGTACATATAACAGGTGCCTGTAGGTGTCTGGGAAGGACTGTACATATAACAGGTGCCTGTAGGTGTCTGGGAGGGATTGTACATATAACAGGTGCCTGTAGATGTCTGGGAGGGATTGTACATATAACAGGTGCCTGTAGGTGTCTGCGAGGGATTGTACATATAACAGGTGCCTGTAGATGTCTGGGAGGGATTGTACATATAACAGGTGCCTGTAGGTGTCTGGGAGGGATTGTACATATAACAGGTGCCTGTAGGTGTCTGGGAGGGATTGTACATATAACAGGTGCCTGTAGGTGTCTGGGAGGGATTGTACATATAACAGGTGCCTGTAGGTGTCTGGAAGGGATTGTACATATAACAGGTGCCTGTAGGTGTCTGGGAGGGATTGTACATACAACATGGTGCCTGCAGGTGACTAGGAGGGATTGTACATATAACAGGTGCCTGTAGGTGTCTGGGAGGGATTGTACATACAACATGGTGCCTGCAGGTGTCTAGGAGGGATTGTACATATAACATGGTGTCTGCAGGTGTCTGTTAGTAAGTGTACATATAACAGATGTCTGCAGGTGTCTGTTAGTGAGTGTACATATAACAGGTGTCTGCAGGTGTATGTTAGTGAGTGTACATTTAACAAGGGGTCTGCATGTGTCTGTTAGTGAGTGTACATTAAACAGGTGTCTGCCAGTGTCTGTTAGTAAGTGTACATATAACAGGGGGTCTGCAGGTATATGTTAGTGAATGTACTTATATCAGGTGTCTGTTAGTGAGTGTACCTATAACAGGGGGTCTGCAGGTGTCTGGTAGTGAGTGTACCTATAACAGGTGTCTGCAGGTGTCTGTTAGTGAGTGTACATATAACAGGTGTCTGCAGGTGTCTGTTAGTGAGTGTACACATAACAGGTGTCTGCAGGTGTCTGTTAGTGAATGTACTTATATCAGGTGTCTGTTAGTGAGTGTACCTATAACAGGGGGTCTGCAGGTGTCTGGTAGTGAGTGTACCTATAACAGGTGTCTGCAGGTGTCTGTTAGTGAGTGTACATATAACAGATGTCTGCAGGTGTCTGTTAGTGAGTGTACATATAACAGGTGTCTGCAGGTGTCTGTTAGTGAGTGTACACATAACAGGTGTCTGCAGGTGTCTGTTAGTGAATGTACTTATATCAGGTGTCTGTTAGTGAGTGTACCTATAACAGGGGGTCTGCAGGTGTCTGGTAGTGAGTGTACCTATAACAGGTGTCTGCAGGTGTCTGTTAGTGAGTGTACATATAACAGATGTCTGCAGGTGTCTGTTAGTGAGTGTACATATAACAGGTGTCTGCAGGTGTCTGTTAGTGAGTGTACATATAACAGGTGTCTGCATGTGTATGTTAGTGAGTGTACATTTAACAAGGGGTCTGAAGGATTATAATCCAGACTCTACAGTAGCTAATCATTTTAACTATTTACATTTTACAAACAAAGCAAACTTGTCCCTACAAGTAATAGATGTTGCTACAACTCCTATTAGAGGTGGCAACAAAAATAAAATATTGGACAAGAAAGAGCTATATTGGATTCTAAAATTAAACACTAGAGACCCACAGGGTATGAATAAAGAGTGTGATATTAATTACTTCATAGATCAGTGAAATGTTCTTTAATTTATTTGTCAGAGATTTTGTTTTATTTTGATTGAACATCTAATATTACTTTTATTAAGCTTTGGAAATCTAGTGTAGTGCTATATTACATACTCACGCATTCATGCTCTAACTATGTGTTTATTTCATTGCAATTTACAATCTTACCTGTTCCTTTTGTCTTTTCTGTTTTAATAATTGGCTATATTGTATTAATATACGGTTATGTATGAGCAAGATTTATCATTTGCCATCTGCAGGGTTACAGTCATTTGCAATTATTGTACTTAGTTGATAATATGTCAAATAGGGATCTATTGTGTCTCCTGTTTGTTTGGCAGTGAAGCAGTTAATATACCTTCTTTGCTGCCTATAAAAGGATAGGGTTTAGACACAGACACCAGTCAATGAGTAAGCGCCACCAGGGGTCTACATCCCTTGTACTGCCATGTCTACTGAATGGACTTTTTAATGAATTACAAATACATTTTTGATTTTTATTTAAGGGCTGTTTGTAGTGCCTGCTTCCAGTTTCTACATGTGACAATTTGCGGCCTCATCCACCGCCTATTTGCTACGGCACTCCAGGTGTTCAAAGCCTGCATTTACACACGCTCCCTAAAGGGCATCAAGTTCCGGCAGCAGTGGATGCACGCTTGAGTGCTGCGGAATTCCTTACCTTGTACCTATAACAGGGGGTCTGCAGGTGTCTGTTAGTGAGTGTACATATAACAGGGGGTCTGCAGGTGTCTGTTAGTGAGTGTACATATAACAGGTGTCTGTTAGTGAGTGTACATATAACAGGTGTCTGCAGGTGTCTGTTAGTGAGTGTACATATAACAGGTGTCTGCAGGTGTCTTAGTGAGTGTACCTATAACAGGGGGTCTGCAGGTGTCTGTTAGTGAGTGTACATATAACAGGGGGGTCTGCAGGTGTCTGTTAGTGAGTGTACATATAACAGGTGTCTGCAGGTGTCTTAGTGAGTGTACCTATAACAGGGGGTCTGCAGGTGTCTGTTAGTGAGTGTACATATAACGGGGTCTGCAGGTGTCTGTTAGTGAGTGTACATATAACAGGTGTCTGCAGGTGTCTTAGTGAGTGTACCTATAACAGGGGGTCTGCAGGTGTCTGTTAGTGAGTGTACATATAACAGGGGGTCTGCAGGTGTCTGTTAGTGAGTGTACATATAACAGGGGGTCTGCAGGTGTCTGTTAGTGAGTGTACATATAACAGGGGGTCTGCAGGTGTCTGTTAGTGAGTGTACATATAACAGGAGTCTGCAGGTGTCTGTTAGTGAGTGTACATATAACAGGGGGTCTGCAGGTGTCTGTTAGTGAGTGAACATATAACAGGTGTCTGTAGGTGTCTGTTAGTGAGTGTACATATAACAGGGGGTCTGCAGGTGTCAGTGAGTGTTCATGGTGCCTGTAGTTTTCTGTTATATATAACATTGTGAGTAAGGTTTCTGGGAGTGACTGTTCATGTAACAGGGATCCTGTTATATAACAATTCTTTCCCTTCTAGGCTCCAGCAGGGCAGCGTCTGTGGCAACAGACTACAAAGTCCCAGGCTGCTCAGCACTATGGGAGGAGCCGGGTGATCTCCGCCTTGTGACATTCCTCTTGTGTAAGGAGCACACAGCCGGCAGATCCAGCACTCAAAGGTGACAGGCAAGAAAGGGGTTAATACACACAGCTGGGGTAGGGGGTCCTGGGTGCCACTTCTGCTAAAGTATGAATGTTTTGCATGTTTTATACACTGTGCTCTGCATGTTATATACCCTGTACTCTGTATGTTATATACCCTGTACTCTGTATGTTATATGCCCTGTACTCTGCATGTTATATGCCCTGTACTCTGCATGTTATATACCTTGTGCTCTGCATGCTATATACCCTCTACTCTGCATGTTATATACCCTGTACTCTGCATGTTATATGCCCTGTACTCTGTATGTTATATGCCCTGTACTCTGTATGTTATATGCCCTGTACTCTGCATGTTATATACACTGTGCTCTGCATGTTATATACCTTTTGCTCTGCATGCTATATACCCTCTACTCTGCATGTTATATACCCTGTGCTCTGCATGTTACACACACTGTGCTCTGCATGTTATATACCCTGTACTCTGTATGTTATATACCCTGTACTCTGTATGTTACATACCCTGTACTCTGCATGCTATATACCGTGTGCTCTGCATGCTATATACCTTGTGCTCTGCATGTTATATACCCTGTGCTCTGTATGTTATATACCATGTGCTCTGTATGTTATATACCCTGTGCTCTGTATGTTATATACCCTGTGCTCTGTATGTTATATGCCCTGTGCTCTGTATGTTATATGCCCTGTACTCTGTATGTTATATACACTGTACTCTGTATGTTATATACCCTGTACTCTGTATGTTATATACCCTGTACTCTGTATGTTATATACCCTGTACTCTGTATGTTATACTCCCTGTACTCTGTATGTTATACACCCTGTACTCTGTATGTTATATACCCTGTACTCTGTATGTTATATACCCTGTACTCTGTATGTTATATACCCTGTGCTCTGCATGTTATATACCCTGTGCTCTGTATGTTATATACCCTGTGCTCTGTATGTTATATACCCTGTACTCTGTATGTTATATACCCTGTACTCTGTATGTTATATGCCCTGTACTCTGTATGTTATATGCCCTGTACTCTGCATGTTATATACATTGTGCTCTGCATGTTATATACACTGTGCTCTGCATGTTATATACCCTGTACTCTGCATGACACACACACACACACACACTGTGCTCTGCATGTTACACACACACACTGTGCTCTGCATGTTACACACACACACTGTGCTCTGCATGTTATAGTAGCCCACAAAAGGGAGTACACCCCTCACATTTTTGTAAATATTTTATTATATCTTTTCATGTGACAACACTGAAGAAATTACACTTTGCTACAATGTAAAGTAGTGAGTGTACAGCCTGTATAACAGTGTAAATTTGCTGTCCCTTCAAAATAACTCAACACACAGTCATTAATGTCTAAACCGTTGGCAACAAAAGTGAGTAAACCCCTAAGTGGAAATGTCCTAATTGGGCCCAATTAGCCATCTTCCCTCCCCGGTGTCATGTGATTCGTTAGTGTTACAAGGTCTCAGGTGTGAATGGGGAGAATGTGTGTTAAATTTGGTGTTATCGCTCTCACACTCTCTCATACTGGTCACTGGAAGTTCAACATGGCACCTCATGGCAAAGAACTCTCTGAGGATCTGAAAAAAAGAATTGTTGCTCTACATAAAGATGTCCTAGGCTATAAGAAGATTGCCAAGACCCTGAAACTGAGCTGCAGCACGGTGGGCAAGACCATACAGCGGTTTCACAGGACAGGTTTCACTCAGAACAGGCCTCGCCATGGTCGACCAAAGAAGTTGAGTGCATGTGCTCAGCATCATATCTAGAGGTTGTCTTTGGAAAATAGACGTATGAGTGCTGCCAGCATTGCTGCAGAGGTTGAAGGGGTGGGAGTCAGCCTGTCAGTGCTCAGACCATACGCCGCACACTGCATCAAATTGGTTTGCATGACTTTCATCCCAGAAGGAAGCCTCTTCTAAAGATGATGCACAAGAAAGCCTGAAAACAGTTTGCTGAAGACAAGCAGACTAAGGACATGGATTACTGGAACCCTTGTCCTGTGGTCCGATGAGACCAAGATAAACTTATTTGTTTCAGATGGTGTCAAGCGTGTGTGGCGGCAACCAGGTGAGGAGTAAAAAGACAAGTGTGTCTTGTCTGCAGTCAAGCAGGGTGGTGGGAGTGTCAAGGTCTGGGTCTGCATGAGTGCTGCCGGCACTGGGGAGCTACAGTTCATTGAGGGAACCACGAATGCCAACATGTACTGTGACATACTGAAGCAGAGCATGATCCCCTCCCTTCGGAGACTGGGCCGCAGGGCAGTATTACAATGTGATAATGACTCCAAACACACCTCCAAGACGACAACAGTGGTGTCTACTGAACTAAAAGAACACAGTACTTGGCCTACCCACTGATCATACTTCTCACAATGTGCGATCAAAAACAAGAAAATGCTGATGTGTAGGGTGTAGGGCACCCTTGGCCTACTGTGTATAAAATGAAGCTTCTTGAGAACAAATTATTTTGTGATATAAATGTGATCTATAAAAGATATTGATCTCGGCCCCTGTAAGATTTCAGGTAAATGGTGTAAAAATATAATACAAAGATGTATTGGTTATAAAAATCATGTACATAAAAAATTAATACAACAAATTTCTGCAGAATGGATGCTAAATTTGACTCAATCAAAATTAACGAAACCAGTGTCTAAATATTCTAAATCAATAAAAACACATTTTAAGAACACATTTTAAAAAACTTACAATCCAACTATATGCGTGATTTCATATAAAACCACAAATATACATTCACAATTGATCAAATCCTGGGCAACAATGTTATTACTGTATATACCTAAACTTGATTTTAAAGCGGTTAATTTGCGCTATATTATATAGTCTCTTAAGTGCGCAATTTCTGAACTAATTCATTGGTTAAAGTGACAGTAAGCAAATGTGTATATCTCCTTTTGTTTAAGCTGTCCCTTTATGGTTATTTGTGAAATCTGCTATGTCTTGATTTACAAAGCAACTTGAATTTGCAAAAACCTTTAACTTAGGCAGTCCTTTGATGTTAAACCATTACTGGTCAAAAACTACCGATATGAGCAGTGTGAATATTCAATTGCAATAGATGGATACAAAGTTACTGATGTTTGTACAATTGTTGTAAACCGCAAGTGTTTCTTTTGGAAGTATTACAATTGTTGCAGTAACCCCTCTGGGTGTAAGCGATGTAGCTTGCGTTCACACTGAATTGTACTCACTGTTTCTTCGGCGTCCCCGCCAGACCGATTACTCTCTGCGGTCAGTTGGTGATGCGTGTGTCTTTTGCCCAATCAGTTCAAGGGAGTGAAGTGCACGCACTTATTCGAAAAAACAACTTGTCTCTTTTTCAAACTCCTACTGCTTCATTTTTTGACAATTCGCAAAACAAAAGTGGTTATGGGAGTTCATCCGAGGCTGGTATCTAGATAATGTGGAGCTGTAAAATGGAACGTCTACGCATTTCAGCTACTCAGCCTTTGTCAGAACACCTCCAAGACAACCACTGCCTTGCTAAAGAAGCTGAGGGTAAAGGTGATGGACTGGTCAAGCATGTCTCCAAACCTAAACCCTATTGAGCATCTATGGGGCATCCTCAAACGGAAGGTGGGGGAGAGCAAGGTCTATATCATCCACCAGCTCTGTGATGTTGTCATGGAGGAGTGGAAGAGGACACCAGTGGCAACCTGTGAAGCTCTGGTGAACTCCATGCCCAAGAGGGTTAAGGCAGTGCTGGAAAATAATGGTGGCCACACAAAATATTGACACTTCCACTTAGGGGTATACTCACTTTTGTTGCCAACGGTTTAGACATTAATGGCTGTGTGTTGAGTTATTTTGAGGGACAGGACAGCAAATTTACATTGTTATACAGGCTGTACACTCACTACTTTACATTGTAACAAAGTTTCATTTCTTCAGTGTTGTCACATGAAAAGATATAATAAAATATTTACTAAAATGTGAGGGGTGTACTCCCTTTTGTGGGATACTGTATATGCACACAGCTGGGGTGGAGGGTCCAGGGTGCCAATTCTGCTAAGTTACTAATGTCCTATATGTGTAAAATATGTGTGCTAATACTCATTACTGTGCAGTGTCACTGTGCTAATACTCATTACTGTGTAGAGTCGTGTCACTGTGATAATACTTATTACTGTGCAGTAATGTGCCACTGTGCTAATACTCATTGCTGTGTAGTGTCACTGTGCTAATACTCATTACTGTGTAGTGTCACTGTGATAATACTTATTACTGCACAGTAATGTGTCACTGTGATAATACTCATTGCTGTGCAGTGCTGCTGCACGTTTCTCATGTGTATCATGTCACTGATTTCTTTGCTCTGCAGACGCCTCCTTTCCTGCTGTCACACTTACTACTTTGTGTCAGTAATCACTGTGTTTTATTCATCTGCTGTGCCTGTCACAATGGTGACTTTGTTGCAGGGTCATGTCACTGTATTGTCTCCAACTTCTTTCTTTTTTACAGATCATGGGGTCCACGTGGCAGTCAGTGCAGGACTTTTATGTGTGGGCATTGGAGAACGGCGGTAAATAGACTGACATTATTGCTGTGACTGACTCTTACCTAGGGAGTGACTGACAAAAGTAGAGGGGAGAACAGCGTGTGGTTTAACTGAAATTATGTGTTGTCAAAAGCAGTGTAACCTATACAGTTATATACTGAGCAGTGTATCCTATACAGTTATATACTGAGCAGTGTATCCTATACATTTATATACTGAGCAGTGTATCCTATACAGTTATATACTGAGCAGTGTATCCTATACATTTATATACTGAGCAGTGTATCCTATACAATTTATATACTGAGCAGTGCAGTCTATACATTTTATATAATGAGCAGTGTATCCTATACATTTATATAATGAGCAGTGTATCCTATACATTTATATACTGAGCAGTGTATCCTATACATTTATATACTGAGCAGTGCAGTCTATACATTTATATACTGAGCAGTGTATCCTATGCATTTATATACTGAGCAGTGTATCCTATACAGTTATATACTGAGCAGTGTATCCTATACATTTTATATACTGAGCAGTGCAGTCTATACATTTTATATACTGAGCAGTGTGTGCTATACATTTATATACTGAGCAGTGTAACCTATACATTTATATAATGAGCAGTGTATCCTATGCATTTATATACTGAGCAGTGTATCCTATGCATTTATACACTGAGCAGTGTATCCTATGCATTTATACACTGAGCAGTGTATCCTATGCATTTATATAATGAGCAGTGTATCCTATACATTTATATAATGAGCAGTGTATCCTATACATTTATATAATGAGCAGTGTATCCTATGCATTTATATACTGAGCAGTGTATCCTATACATTTATACACTGAGCAGTGTATCCTATGCATTTATACACTGAGCAGTGTATCCTATGCATTTATATAATGAGCAGTGTATCCTATACATTTATATAATGAGCAGTGTATCCTATACATTTATATAATGAGCAGTGTATCCTATGCATTTATATACTGAGCAGTGTATCCTATACAGTTATATACTGAGCAGTGTATCCTATACATTTTATATACTGAGCAGTGCAGTCTATACATTTTATATACTGAGCAGTGTGTGCTATACATTTATATAATGAGCAGTGTATCCTATACAATTATTTACTGAGCAGTGTATCCTATACAGTTATATACTGAGCAGTGTATCCTATACATTTATATACTGAGCAGTGCAGCCTATACAGTTATATACTGAGCACTAGTGTATCCTATGCAGTGTATCCTATACATTTTATATACTGAGCAGTGCAGTCTATACATTTTATATACTGAGCAGTGTGTGCTATACATTTATATACTGAGCAGTGTAACCTATACATTTATATAATGAGCAGTGTATCCTATGCATTTATACACTGAGCAGTGTATCCTATGCATTTATACACTGAGCAGTGTATCCTATGCATTTATATAATGAGCAGTGTATCCTATACATTTATATAATGATCAGTGTATCCTATACATTTATATAATGAGCAGTGTAACCTATACATTTATATACTGAGCAGTGTAACCTATACATTTATATAATGAGCAGTGTATCCTATGCATTTATACACTGAGCAGTGTATCCTATACATTTATATACTGAGCAGTGTATCCTATACAGTTATATACTGAGCAGTGTATCCTATACATTTTATATACTGAGCAGTGCAGTCTATACATTTTATATACTGAGCAGTGTGTGCTATACATTTATATACTGAGCAGTGTATCCTATACAATTATTTACTGAGCAGTGTATCCTATACAGTTATACACAGATCAGTGTATCCTATGCATTTATACACTGAGCAGTGTATCCTATACATTTATATACTGAGCAGTGTATCCTATACATTTATATACTGAGCAGTGTATCCTATACAGTTATATACTGAGCAGTGTATCCTATGCAGTGTATCCTATACATTTTATATACTGAGCAGTGCAGTCTATACATTTTATATACTGAGCAGTGTATCCTATACATTTATTTACTGAGCAGTGTATCCTATACAGTTATACACAGATCAGTGTATCCTATGCATTTATACACAGAGCAGTGTATCCTATACATTTATTTATTGAGCAGTGTATGCTATACAGTTATACACAGATCAGTGTATCCTATGCATTTATACACTGAGCAGTGTATCCTATACATTTATTTACTGAACAGTGTATCCTATACATTTATACACAGAGCAGTGTGTGCTATACATTTATATACTGAGCAGTGTATCCTATACAGTTATAGACTGAGCAGTGTATCCTATACAGTTATATACAGATCAGTATATCCTCTACATTTTATATACTGAGCAGTGCAGCCTATACATTTATATACTGAGCAGTGTATCCTATACATTTATATACTAAGCAGTGTAACCTATACATTTATGCACTGAGCAGTATATCCTATACAGTTATATACTGAGCAGTGTACCCTATACATTTATATACTGAACAGTGTATTCTATACATTTATATACTGAGCAGTGTATCCTATACAGTTATATACTAAGCAGTGTATCCTATTCATTTATACACTGAGCAGTGTATCCTATATATTTATACACTGAGCAGTGTATCCTATACAGTTATATACTGAGCAGTGTATCCTATACATTTATATACCGAGCAGTGTATCCTATACATTTATATACTGAGCAGTGTATCCTATACAGTTATATACTAAGCAGTGTAACCTATACATTTATATAATGAACAGTGTATCCTATACAGTTATATACTAAGCAGTGTATCCTATACATTTATATACTGAGCAGTGTATCCTATACATTTATATACTGAGCAGTGTACCCTATACAGTTATATAGTGAGCAGTGTAACCTATACAGTTATGCACTGAGCAGTGTATCCTATGCAGTTATATACTGAGCAGTGTATCTTATACATTTATATACTGAGCAGTGTATCCTATACATTTTATATACTGAGCAGTGTATCCTATACAGTTATATACTGAGCAGTGTATCCTATATAGTTATATACTGAGCAGTGTGCGCTATACAGTTATACACAGAGCAGTGTGCAGTATACAGTTATACACAGAGCAGTGTGTGCTATACAGTTATACACAGAGCAGTGTGTGCTATACAGTTATACACAGAGCAGTGTGTGTTATACAGTTATACACAGAGCAGTGTGCTATACAGTTATACACAGAGCAGTGTGCTATACAGTTATACACAGAGCAGTGTATAACTGTATAGCGCACACTGCTCTGTGTATAACTGTATAGCACACACTGCTCTGTGTATAACTGTATAGCACACACTGCTCTGTGTATAACTGTATAGCACACACTGCTCTGTGTATAACTGTATAGCACACTGCTCTGTGTATAACTGTATAGCACACTGCTCTGTGTATAACTGTATAGCACACTGCTCTGTGTATAACTGTATAGCGCACACTGCTCTGTGTATAACTGCATAGCGCACACTGCTCTGTGTATAACTGTATAGCGCACACTGCTCTGTGTATAACTGTATAGCGCACACTGCTCTGTGTATAACTGTATAGCACACACTGCTCTGTGTATAACTGTATAGCACACACTGCTCTGTGTATAACTGTATAGCACACTGCTCTGTGTATAACTGTATAGCACACACTGCTCTGTGTATAACTGTATAGCACATTGCTCTGTGTATAACTGTATAGCACACTGCTCTGTGTATAACTGTATAGCACACTGATCTGTGTATAACTGTAAAGAACACATTGCTCTGTGTATAACTGTATAGTGCACACTGGTCTGTGTATAACTGTATAGTGCACACTGCTCTGTGTATAACTGTATAGCACACACTGCTCTGTGTATAACTGTATAGCACACACTGCTCTGTGTGTAACTGTATAGCGCACACTGCTCTGTGTATAACTGTATAGCGCACACTGCTCTGTGTATAACTGTATAGCACACACTGCTCTGTGTATAACTGTATAGCACACACTGCTCTGTGTATAACTGTATAGCACACACTGCTCTGAGTATAACTGTATAGCGCACACTGCTCTGTGTATAACTGTATAGCACACACTGCTCTGTGTATAACTGTATAGCGCACATTGCTCTGTGTATAACTGTATAGCGCACACTGCTCTGTGTATAACTGTATAGAACACACTGCTCTGTGTATAACTGTATAGCGCACACTGCTCTGTGTATAACTGTATAGCACACACTGCTCTGTGTATAACTGTATAGCACACACTGCTCTGTGTATAACTGTATAGCACACACTGCTCTGTGTATAACTGTATAGTGCACACTGCTCTGTGTATAACTGTATAGTGCACACTGCTCTGTGTATAACTGTATAGCGCACACACTGCTCTGTGTATAACTGTATAGCACACACTGCTCTGTGTATAACTGTATAGAACACACTGCTCTGTGTATAACTGTATAGCACACACTGCTCTGTGTATAACTGTATAGTGCACACTGCTCTGTGTATAACTGTATAGCACACTGCTCTGTGTATAACTGTATAGCACACACTGCTCTGTGTATAACTGTATAGCGCACACTGCTCTGTGTATAACTGTATAGCACACACTGTTCTGTGTATAACTGTATAGCACACACTGCTCTGTGTATAACTGTATAGCACACACTGCTCTGTGTATAACTGTATAGCACACACTGCTCTGTGTATAACTGTATAGCACACTGCTCTGTGTATAACTGTATAGCACACACTGCTCTGTGTATAACTGTATAGCGCACACTGCTCTGTGTATAACTGTATAGCGCACACTGCTCTGTGTATAACTGTATAGCACACTGCTCTGTGTATAACTGTATAGCGCACACTGCTCTGTGTATAACTGTATAGCACACACTGCTCTGTGTATAACTGTATAGCGCACACTGCTCTGTGTATAACTGTATAGCGCACACTGCTCTGTGTATACAAACGTACAAATCCTTGCTCCTCCTCTGACTGCACAGGACCTATAGGAGATTGCATTGCATGGTGGTACAGACGAGCCCTTACTCTGTCCCATCTTGTTACAGACCAGCGCACAGACCCCTGGCTCTTGGTTTACTCCCCTGTCCCTGTCGTTTCTATCTTCGCAATCTATCTGGTGTTTGTGGCCCTTGGGCCACGGCTAATGGAAAAACGTGAACCGTTCACCCTTCGCTCTGTCCTTCTCATCTACAACTTGGCACTTGTGGGTCTCTCGGTTTATATGTTCTATGAGGTGAGTATGGGTTACAGGGCATCTGTGTCTTTCCATATGTTAATAAATGACCAGAGGCTGCAGATCAGTTTGTTTAAATAACTCTATAGGGCACCATCCTGGCGCTTGGCACTGCTGTAAAGCACATGCATAGCCTATAAACCTGAGGGCCCACAATATTCACTTCACTCATTCTCATTCTCTCATTCAGTTTCTAGTGACTTCCCTGCTTGCAGGATACAGCTATTTGTGTCAACCTGTGGATTATTCAGACAGCGAGCTGGGCCTCCGGGTGAGTTCTAAGCGTGAATGTCTATATATAGTGTGCAATGCCCTTTTTCTCTGTATGAGGGTGTGATAATCTGCAGCTCATCTTGTGATGTAACATATGTCTCTGCTCCTGATAGTGTGTAATGCTCTTCATCTCTCTGTATGAAGGTGTGATAGTCTGCAGCTCATCTTGTGTCTCAGGATGTGATAATCTGCAGCTCATCTTGTGATGTCAGCTATGTTTCTGCTCCTGATGGTGTGCAATGTTCTTCATCTCTCTGTATGAGGCTGCAATGCTCTGCAGGTCTGTCATACTGAGGGTGTATAGGGCTCTCCTCACGTCTGAGCATGTAAAACTTTTCAGGTGCAATACTCTGATTTCCTCGTTGTTTTCTCTCCCACAGATGGCGCGAGTGTGCTGGTGGTTTTACTTTTCCAAGGTGATTGAGTTGCTGGACACGGTAAGAAGAAAGGCTTAAATTGGCTAGAACTTTTAGAGGACCTTTGAGTGCCACTGTTTCCTTTTTTGGTTGAGTTATTATTCCCTCTGTCAGAGTTAATGAGTCACTGGTCCTGGACCTACTAACCCTTAATAAGACTGGCACTGTACAAACTAGGGGAAGTTCTACAACTCATTGGCTTCTCTCTATTCTCTAAACATATTTAACTACTCGCTAGTTAACACTCACTGTATCTCGTGGTTCTTGTAAAGGTAGTGAACATGTTTGTACTTGACCCCATTCTGCTCCCTTTCACAGTTTTTACTAAGCTCACAGAGTCCTCTGTCTACCTGAGACTTAGAAACCAGAACAAATAAAGCTGCAATGTAAACATCACAATTTAATTTGTTATACTTTAAAATCAATAGATTCATCAGCACCACTTGCCACTGTCTAGGAACATCATCTGAAGTTAGAGGTTCCGTAGAGCACATTAGAGTAGGAAGCATCTCCTATTGCACAGGGTCCACTTTTGTTAGGGAATTCAGTGAGACTTGATAATCACATGTCACTGTGCACCTCACTGGCCTTTTAAATTGTAGTGAATCTCTGTCACTTTTACACTGTCACCTTCTCCTCTCACATCACATCACACTGTCTGTTTGTTATCTGATCGTCTCCCACTCGCACTGTAAGTATCAGTCTCCATACTCAGCTCTCATTGTATCAGTTCACCTGTGCCATTCTATCTCCATCCAATCTATCTTCCACACACTTTTCACCCTTTCCTTTTGTAACTGTTTGTGTTATTGTAACTTATTTGTCTCCTTAACTCAAGTCCAGAGATCATATCACCAAGTATAAATAAAACCCCACACATAGCCTTTGTCACTCTCCCTTTCACTTTGTTTCTTTATGCTGCTAATCACCTGTACATCTCCCCTCAATTTTCCCTCTAGATATTTTTCATTATGAGAAAGAAATTTAACCAGATCTCATTCCTCCATGTTTATCATCATGCAACCATGATCTTCAACTGGTGGGCTGGTGTCAAATATGTGGCTGGAGGTCAGGGTATGTATCCACTAAGAATTAACATGCTTTAAACAATCCTTCAAAAATAGCATAGTTTCCTTACCTTACCTATTCATAACTGATGCGTTTGCCATTCTTAAAATGAAGTTTATTACTTAAAGCAGTGTTTTTCAACCAGTGTGCCGTGAGAGATCCTCAGGTGTGCCACGGCAGACTGACAACAGTGTGACATATTTTTTAAACTTTGCTTGTTTTTTACTCCCAGTGCAGGGGTAGTTTGTAGGAGGCATGGCATAACAGCACAATACATACAGTATGTGTGTGTTTGTGTGTATGTGTATATATATATGCTGTATTAGGCTACAATGTGTGATTTTTTTAAAATTTTGGGATGGTGGTGTGCCACAGGATTTTTTAATGTAAAAAAGTGTGCCACGGCAAAAAAAAGGTTAAAAATCACTGACTTAAAGGATCAACACTGCAGAAGATTAGAGATTGGTTGCTCCATACATGTTCCCTCCTCCATTAAATAAATGTCTTCCTGACAAGTTGATAAAGGTTCCTTTTACCCAGTGGATGGACATTTATTCACCCCAGTAGACAGAGGCTTTACCACACCAGTATAGAGGGTCCTTTATCCCCATAGATAGAGGTTCCTTCTCCTTTGCATTAATAGGGGATCATTCACCACCCTAGATAAAAGCATATTCTATAAGTCATTTAATTGCATCCATAAAACATATGATACTTCAATAAATAAATAAAGGTCCCATCTCCAAGTAGAAAGATGTCTATTTGCCTCTTTAAACATAGGCTTCTTCACCAGAGATCTCTTCACCCACTATCGAGCAGGAATTAGTGTCCCCTCGTATTGGCATTCACTATAGACCTTTTTTTTCTCTCTCATACAGCATTTTTCATCGGAATGCTAAACTCATTCGTTCACATCTTCATGTACACATATTATGGTCTTGCTGTTCTTGGGCCGAAGGTGCAGAAATATCTGTGGTGGAAGCGCTACCTCACTATCATGCAGCTGGTAACTAAGCTCTCATAATATACTATCATCATGTCTATGTTTTGTATGCCATAAAACAGATAATACAGAGCATGGCAATGCCATAAAACATATAATACAGAGCAGGACAATGCCATAAAACAGATAATACAGAGCAGGACAATGCCATAGAACAGATAATACAGAGCAGGACAATGCCATAGAACAGATAATACAGAGCAGGACAATGCCATAAAACAGATAATACAGAGCACGGCAATGCCATAGAACAGATAATACAGAGCATGACAATGCCATAGAACAGATAATACAGAGCATGGCAATGCCATAGAACAGATAATACAGAGCATGGCAATGCCATAGAACAGATAATACAGAGCATGGCAATGCCATAGAATAGATAATACAGAGCAGGACAATGCCATAGAACAGATAATACAGAGCACGGCAATGCCATAGAACAGATAACACAGAGCAGGACAATGCCATAGAACAGATAATACAGAGCACGGCAATGCCATAGAGCAGATAATACAGAGAACGGCAATGCCATAGAACAGATAATACAGAGCAGGACAATGCCATAGAACAGATAATACAGAGCAGGACAATGCCATAGAACAGATAATACAGAGCATGACAATGCCATAGAACAGATAATACAGAGCATGACAATGCCATAGAACAGATAATACAGAGCATGGCAATGCCATAGAACAGATAATACAGAGCATGGCAATGCCATAGAACAGATAATACAGAGCATGGCAATGCCATAGAACAGATAATACAGAGCAGGACAATGCCATAGAACAGATAATACAGAGCATGACAATGCCATAGAACAGATAATACAGAGCATGGCAATGCCATAGAACAGATAAAACAGAGCAGGACAATGCCATAGAACAGATAATACAGAGCATGACAATGCCATAGAACAGATAATACAGAGCATGGCAATGCCATAGAACAGATAATACAGAGCAGGACAATGCCATAGAACAGATAATACAGAGCATGACAATGCCATAGAACAGATAATACAGAGCAGGACAATGCCATAAAACATATAATACAGAGCAGGACAATGCCATAGAACAGATAATGCAGAGCAGGACAATGCCATAGAACAGATAATGCAGAGCAGGGCAATGCCATAGAACAGATAATACAGAGCAGGACAATGCCATAGAACAGATAATGCAGAGCAGGACAATGCCATAGAACAGATAATGCAGAGCAGGACAATGCCATAGAACAGATAATACAGAGCAGGACAATGCCATAGAACAGATAATACAGAGCATGACAATGCCATAGAACAGATAATACAGAGCAGGACAATGCCATAGAACAGATAATACAGAGCAGGACAATGCCATAGAACAGATAATACAGAGCATGACAATGCCATAGAACAGATAATACAGAGCAGGACAATGCCATAGAACAGATAATACAGAGCAGGACAATGCCATAGAACAGATAATACAGAGCATGACAATGCCATAGAACTAATAACACAGAGCAGGACAATGCCATAGAACAGATAATACAGAGCATGACAATGCCATAGAACAGATAATACAGAGCAGGACAATGCCATAGAACAGATAATACAGAGCAGGACAATGCCATAGAACAGATAATACAGAGCATGACAATGCCATATAACAGATAATACAGAGCACGACAATGCCATAGAACAGATAATACAGAGCACGACAATGCCATATAACAGATAATACAGAGCATGACAATGCCATAGAACAGATAATACAGAGCAGGACAATGCCATAGAACAGATAATGCAGAGCAGGACAATGCCATAGAACAGATAATACAGAGCAGGACAATGCCATAGAACAGATAATACAGAGCAGGACAATGCCATAGAACAGATAATGCAGAGCAGGACAATGCCATAGAACAGATAATACAGAGCATGACAATGCCATAGAACTAATAACACAGAGCAGGACAATGCCATAGAACAGATAATACAGAGCATGACAATGCCATAGAACAGATAATACAGAGCAGGACAATGCCATAGAACAGATAATACAGAGCAGGACAATGCCATAGAACAGATAATACAGAGCATGACAATGCCATATAACAGATAATACAGAGCACGACAATGCCATAGAACAGATAATACAGAGCACGACAATGCCATATAACAGATAATACAGAGCATGACAATGCCATAGAACAGATAATACAGAGCAGGACAATGCCATAGAACAGATAATGCAGAGCAGGACAATGCCATAGAACAGATAATACAGAGCAGGACAATGCCATAGAACAGATAATACAGAGCAGGACAATGCCATAGAACAGATAATGCAGAGCAGGACAATGCCATAGAACAGATAATACAGAGCAGGACAATGCCATAGAACAGATAATACAGAGCAGGGCAATGCCATAGAACAGATAATACAGAGCATGGCAATGCCATAGAACTAATAATACAGAGCATGACAATGCCATAGAACAGATAATACAGAGCAGGACAATGCCATAGAACAGATAATACAGAGCATGACAATGCCATAGAACAGATAATACAGAGCAGGACAATGCCATAGAACAGATAATGCAGAGCAGGACAATGCCATAGAACAGATAATGCAGAGCAGGACAATGCCATAGAACAGATAACACAGAGCAGGACAATGCCATATAACAGATAATACAGAGCATGACAATGCCATAGAACAGATAATACAGAGCAGGACAATGCCATAGAACTAATAATACAGAGCAGGACAATGCCATAGAACAGATAATGCAGAGCAGGACAATGCCATAGAACAGATAATACAGAGCAGGACAATGCCATAGAACAGATAATACAGAGCATGGCAATGCCATAGAACTAATAATACAGAGCATGACAATGCCATAGAACAGATAATACAGAGCATGACAATGCCATAGAACAGATAATACAGAGCATGACAATGCCATAGAACAGATAATACAGAGCAGGACAATGCCATAGAACTAATAATACAGAGCATGGCAATGCCATAGAACTAATAATACAGAGCATGACAATGCCATAGAACAGATAATACAGAGCATGACAATGCCATAGAACAGATAATACAGAGCATGACAATGCCATAGAACAGATAATACAGAGCATGACAATGCCATAGAACAGATAATACAGAGCATGGCAATGCCATAGAACTAATAATACAGAGCATGACAATGCCATAGAACAGATAATACAGAGCATGGCAATGCCATAGAACTAATAATACAGAGCATGGCAATGCCATAGAACTAATAATACAGAGCATGACAATGCCATAGAACAGATAATACAGAGCAGGACAATGCCATAGAACAGATAATGCAGAGCAGGACAATGCCATAGAACAGATAATGCAGAGCAGGACAATGCCATAGAACAGATAACACAGAGCAGGACAATGCCATATAACAGATAATACAGAGCATGACAATGCCATAGAACAGATAATACAGAGCAGGACAATGCCATAGAACTAATAATACAGAGCAGGACAATGCCATAGAACAGATAATACAGAGCAGGACAATGCCATAGAACTAATAATACAGAGCAGGACAATGCCATAGAACAGATAATACAGAGCAGGACAATGCCATAGAACTAATAATACAGAGCACGGCAATGCCATAGAACTAATAATACAGAGCAGGACAATGCCATAGAACTAATAATACAGAGCATGGCAATGCCATAGAACAGATAATACAGAGCACGGCAATGCCATAGAGCAGATAATACAGAGAATAGAACAGATAATACAGAGCACGGCAATGCCATAGAGCAGATAATACAGAGAATAGAACAGATAATACAGAGAACGGCAATGCCATAGAACAGATAATACAGAGCAGGACAATGCCATAGAACAGATAATACAGAGCAGGACAATGCCATAGAACAGATAATACAGAGCAGGACAATGCCATAGAACAGATAATACAGAGCAGGACAATGCCATAGAACAGATAATACAGAGCAGGACAATGCCAAAGAACAGATAATACAGAGCAGAACAATGCCATAGAGCAGATAATACAGAGCACGGCAATGCCATAGAGCAGATAATACAGAGAACGGCAATGCCATAGAACAGATAACACAGAGCATGGCAATGCCATAGAACAGATAATACAGAGCATGGCAATGCCATAGAACAGATAATACAGAGCATGGCAATACCATAGAACAGATAATACAGAGAACGGCAATGCCATAGAACAGATAATAAAGAGCATGGCAATGCCATAGAACAGATAATACAGAGAACGGCAATGCCATAGAACAGATAACACAGAGCATGGCAATGCCATAGAACAGATAACACAGAGCATGGCAATGCCATAGAACAGATAATACAGAGCAGGGCAATGCCATATAACTAATAACACAAAGCATGGCAATGCCATAGAACAGATAATACAGATAATACAGAGCAGGACAATGCCATAGAACAGATAATACAGAGCAGGACAATGCCATAGAACAGATAATACAGAGCATGGCAATGCCATAGAACAGAAAATACAGAGCAGGACAATGCCATAGAACAGATAATACAGAGCAGGACAATGCCATAGAACAGATAATACAGAGCATGACAATGCCATAGAACAGATAATACAGAGCAGGACAATGCCATAGAACAGATAATACAGAGCAGGACAATGCATAGAACAGATAATGCAGAGCAGGACAATGCCATAGAACAGATAATACAGAGCAGGGCAATGCCATAGAACAGATAATACAGAGCATGACAATGCCATAGAACAGATAATACAGAGCATGACAATGCCATAGAACAGATAATACAGAGCAGGACAATGCCATAGAACAGATAATACAGAGCATGACAATGCCATAGAACAGATAATACAGAGCATGACAATGCCATAGAACAGATAATACAGAGCAGGACAATGCCATAGAACAGATAATACAGAGCAGGACAATGCATAGAACAGATAATGCAGAGCAGGACAATGCCATAGAACAGATAATACAGAGCATGACAATGCCATAGAACAGATAATACAGAGCATGACAATGCCATAGAACAGATAATACAGAGCAAGACAATGCCATAGAACTAATAATACAGAGCAGGACAATGCCATAGAACTAATAATACAGAGCATGGCAATGCCATAGAACAGATAATACAGAGCATGGCAATGCCATAGAGCAGATAATACAGAGAACGGCAATGCCATAGAACAGATAATACAGAGCACGGCAATGCCATAGAACAGATAATACAGAGCATGGCAATGCCATAGAACAGATAATACAGAGCATGGCAATGCCATAGAACAGATGATACAGAGCATGGTAATGCCATAGAACAGATAACACAGAGCAGGACAATGCCATAGAACAGATGATACAGAGCATGGCAATGCCATAGAACAGATAACACAGAGCAGGACAATGCCATAGAACAGATGATACAGAGCATGGCAATGCCATAGAACAGATAATACAGAGCAGGACAATGCCATAGAACAGATAATACAGAGCACGGCAATGCCATAGAACAGATAATACAGAGCACGGCAATGCCATAGAAAAGATAATACAGAGCATGGCAATGCCATAGAACAGATAATACAGAGCAGGACAATGCCATAGAACAGATAATGCAGAGCAGGACAATGCCATGGAACTAATAACAAAGAGCAGGACAATGCCATAGAACAGATAATGCAGAGCAGGACAATGCCATAGAACAGATAATACAGAGCAGGACAATGCCATAGAACTGATAACACAGAGCATGACAATGCCATAGAACTAATAACACAGAGCAGGACAATGCCATAGAACAGATAACACAGAGCAGGACAATGCCATAGAACAGATAATACAGAGCATGGCAATGCCATAGAACAGATAACACAGAGCAGGACAATGCCATAGAACAGATAACACAGAGAAGGACAATGCCATAGAACAGATAATACAGTGCAGGACAATGCCATAGAACTAATAATACAGAGCACGGCAATCCCATAGAACAGATAACACAGAGCAGGACAATGCCATAGAACAGATAACACAGAGCAGGACAATGCCATATAACTAAAAATACAGAGCAGGACAATGCCATAGGACAGATAATGCAGAGCAGGACAATGCCATAGAACAGATAATACAGAGCATGACAATGCCATAGAACAGATAATACAGAGCAGGGCAATGCCATAGAACAGATAACACAGAGCACGGCAATGCCATAGAAGAGATAATACAGAGCATGACAATGCCATAGAACAGATAATACAGAGCAGGACAATGCCATAGAACAGATAATACAG
Organism: Bombina bombina; assembly: GCF_027579735.1. NCBI lineage: Eukaryota > Metazoa > Chordata > Amphibia > Anura > Bombinatoridae > Bombina > Bombina bombina. The sequence goes on from NC_069509.1 coordinate 27,368,665, forward strand.
AGCATGACAATGCCATAGAACAGATAATACAGAGCATGACAATGCCATAGAACAGATAATACAGAGCAGGACAATGCCATAGAACAGATAACACAGAGCAGGACAATGCCATAGAACAGATAACACATAGCAGGACAATGCCATAAAACAGATAATACAGAGCATTGCAATACCATAGAACAGATAATACAGAGCATGACAATGCCATAGAACTAATAATACAGAGCAGGGCAATGCCATAGAACAGATAATAAAGAGCAGGACAATGCCATAGAACAGATAATACAGAGCAGGACAATGCCATAGAACAGATAACACAGAGCAGGACAATGCCATAGAACAGATAACACATAGCAGGACAATGCCATAAAACAGATAATACAGAGCATTGCAATACCATAGAACAGATAATACAGAGCATGACAATGCCATAGAACTAATAATACAGAGCAGGACAATGCCATAGAACAGATAATACAGAGCAGGACAATGCCATAGAACAGATAATACAGAGCAGGACAATACCATAGAACAGATAATACAGGGCAGGACAATACCATAGAACAGATAATGCAGAGCAGGACAATGCCATAGAACAGATAATACAGAGCATGACAATGCCATAGAACAGATAATACAAAGCAGGACAATGCCATAGAACAGATAACACAGAGCAGGACAATGCCATAGAACAGATAATACAGAGCAGGACAATGCCATAGAACTAATAATACAGAGCAGGACAATGCCATAGAACTAATAATACAGAGCATGGCAATGCCATAGAACAGATAATACAGAGCACGGCAATGCCATAGAGCAGATAATTCAGACAATAGAACAGATAATACAGAGCACGGCAATGCCATAGAGCAGATAATACAGAGAACGGCAATGCCATAGAGCAGATAATACAGAGAACTGCAATGCCATAGAACAGATAATACAAAGCAGGACAATGCCATAGAACAGATAATACAGAGCATGGCAATGTCATAGAACAGATAATGCAGAGCAGGACAATGCCATAGAACTAATAACAAAGAGCAGGACAATGCCGTAGAACAGATAATGCAGAGCAGGACAATGCCATAGAACTAAAAATACAGAGCACGGCAATGCCATAGAACAGATAATACAGAGAAGGACAATGCCATAGAACAGATAATACAGAGCAGGACAATGCCATAGAACTGATAACACAGAGCATGACAATGCCATAGAACTAATAACACAGAGCAGGACAATGCCATAGAACAGATAACACAGAGCAGGACAATGCCATAGAACAGATAATACAGAGCATGGCAATGCCATAGAACAGATAACACAGAGCAGGACAATGCGATAGAACAGATAACACAGAGCAGGACAATGCCATAGAACAGATAATACAGAGCAGGACAATGCCATATAACTAAAAATACAGAGCAGGGCAATGCCATAGGACAGATAATGAAGAGCAGGACAATGCCATAGAACAGATAACACAGAGCAGGACAATGCCATAGAACAGATAACACAGAGCAGGACAATGCCATACAACAGATAATACAGATCATTGCAATACCATAGAACAGATAATACAGAGCATGACAATGCCATAGAACTAATAATACAGAGCAGGACAATGCCATAGAACAGATAATACAGAGCAGGACAATGCCATAGAACAGAAAATACAGAGCAGGACAATACCATAGAACAGATAATGCAGAGCATGACAATGCCATAGAACAGATAATACAGAGCATGGCAATGCCATAGAACAGATAATACAGGGCAGGACAATACAATAGAACAGATAACACAGAGCAGTACAATGCCATAGAACAGATAATACAGAGCAGGACAATGCCATAGAACAGATAATACAGAGCAGGACAATGCCATAGAACTAATAATACAGAGCACGGCAATGCCATAGAACAGATAATACAGAGCAGGACAATGCCATAGAACAGATAACACAGAGCAGGACAATGCCATATAACTAAAAATACAGAGCAGGACAATGCCATAGGACAGATAATGCAGAGCAGGACAATGCCATAGAACAGATAACACAGAGCAGGACAATGCCATAGAACAGATAACACAGAGCAGGACAATGCCATAAAACAGATAATACAGAGCATTGCAATACCATAGAACAGATAATACAGAGCATGACAATGCCATAGAACTAATAATACAGAGCAGGACAATGACATAGAACAGATAATACAGAGCAGGACAATGCCATAGAACAGATAATACAGAGCAGGACAATACCATAGAACAGAAAATGCAGAGCATGACAATGCCATAGAACAGATAATACAGAGCATGGCAATGCCATAGAACAGATAATACAGGGCAGGACAATACCATAGAACAGATAACACAGAGCAGGACAATGCCATAGAACAGATAATACAGAGCAGGACAATGCCATAGAACTAATAATACAGAGCAGGACAATGCCATAGAACTAATAATACAGAGCATGGCAGTGCCATAGAACAGATAATACAGAGCACGGCAATGCCATAGAGCAGATAATACAGAGCAGGACAATGCCATATAACAGATAACACAGAGCATGACAATGCCATAGAACTAATAACACAGAGCAGGACAATGCCATAGAACAGATAACACAGAGCAGGACAATGCCATAGAAAAGATAATACAGAGCATGGCAATGCCATAGAACAGATAACACAGAGCAGGACAATGCCATAGAACAGATAACACAGAGCAGGACAATGCCATAGAACAGATAATACAGAGCAGGACAATGCCATAGAACAGATAACACAGAGCAGGACAATGCCATAGAACAGATAACACAGAGCAGGACAATGCCATACAACTAAAAATACAGAGCAGTACAATGCCATAAAACAGATAATACAGAGCAGGACAATGCCATATTACAGATAATACAGAGCATGGCAATGCCATAGAACAGATAACACAGAGCAGGACAATGCCATAGAACAGATAACACAGAGCAGGACAATGCCATAGAACAGATAATACAGAGCAGGACAATGCCATAGAACTAATAATACAGAGCACGGCAATGCCATAGAACTAATAACACAGAGCAGGACAATGCCATAGAACTAATAACACAGAGCAGGACAATGCATTAGAACCAATGATACAGAGCACGGCAATGCCATAGAACAGATAATACAGAGCAGGACAATGCCATACAACAGATAACACAGAGCAGGACAATGCAATATAACTAAAAATACAGAGCAGGGCAATGCCATAGAACAGATAATACAGAGCAGGACAATGCCATAGAATAGATAATGCAGAGCAGGACAATGCCATAGAACAGATAATACAGAGCATGGCAATGCCATAGAACAGATAATACAGAGCAGGACAATGCCATAGAACAGATAATACAGAGCATGACAATGCCATAGAACAGATAATACAGAGCAGGACAATGCCATAGAACAGATAATGCAGAGCAGGACAATGCCATAGAACAGATAATACAGAGCAGGACAATGCCATAGAACAGATAATACAGAGCAGGACAATGCCATAGAACAGATAATGCAGAGCAGGACAATGCCATAGAACAGATAATACAGAGCAGGACAATGCCATAGAACAGATAATGCAGAGCAGGACAATGCCATAGAACAGATAATACAGAGCAGGACAATGCCATAGAACAGATAATGCAGAGCAGGACAATGCCATAGAACAGATAATGCAGAGCAGGACAATGCCATAGAACAGATAATACAGAGCATGGCAATGCCATAGAACAGATAATACAGAGCAGGACAATGCCATAGAATAGATAATACAGAGCAGGACAATGCCATAGAACTAAAAATACAGAGCAGGGCAATGCCATAAAATTGATTATGCAGGAAAAACTACATATAACTGATTTTACAGAGCCATTCTAAAGACAGTTCTATGGCTACAACTATTGGCTATAAAACCACTGGTGCCAAACTGTAAAATGAACTGTTCACCATAATGCTGGGAGCTGTTGTGGATAATAACGGTCACTTTAGATGACTGAGATTAACATAAAAAGAACATCTGAAAAACGTCATGCACTACAGAATGACTATATGGACCAACAAAAGTCTGTATATATATAAATAGCTCTTTTAGGGGGCAATGTGCAATGAAAATTTTGGCCTTTAGATGGCAGTACAGGATGAGCAGTTTTACGTGAATATGACAATGTGCTATGAGTGGGTAGATTTTATGATGATAATGTGCAATGAACAGTTTGGCCTTTAGATGGCAGCATAATAACACGTTTGACTTTCAGATGACAAAGTTTAATACATTGTAAACTTGTGCAGCCAAGAAATTTTTCCTTTCGTTCCGAATATTCCGGGAAATTTGTTTCCAGAATATTCGGTGGCTTCACTCTTCGGTATTCGCTTAACGCTCTTGGTTCCCAGTAACTTTAGTGCAGGTCCTGGGAGACGAGTGCACTAAGCCTTGCCATTAGCATGGCTGGGGCTCTGGCAAGAACAGGAGCGGGTTAGTATTAACCCTTATTTATTTTTTTATGAAAGAACGAATACTGATGACAATGACTATGACAATGCCATAGAACAAATAATACAGAGCAGGACAATACCATAGAACTAAAAATACAGAGCAGGACAATGCCATAGAACTAATAATACAGAGCACGGCAATGCCATAGAACAGATAATACAGAGCAGGACAATGCCATAGAACAGATAATACAGAGCAGGACAATGCCATAGAACACATAATACAGAGCAGGACAATGCCATAGAACAGATAATACAGAGCAGGACAATACCATAGAACTAAAAATACAGAGCAGGACAATGCCATAGAACAGATAATGCAGAGCAGGACAATGCCATAGAACTAATAATACAGAGCACGGCAATGCAATAGAACAGATAATACAGAGCAGGACAATGCCATATAACAGATAACACAGAGCATGACAATGCCATAGAACTAATAACACAGAGCAGGACAATGCCATAGAACAGATAACACAGAGCAGGACAATGCCATAGAACAGATAATACAGAGCATGGCAATGCCATAGAACAGATAATACAGAGCATGACAATGCCATAGAACAGATAATACAGAGCATGACAATGCCATAGAACAGATAATACAGAGCATGACAATGCCATAGAACAGATAATGCAGAGCAGGACAATGCCATAGAACAGATAACACAGAGCAGGACAATGCCATAGAACAGATAACACAGAGCAGGACAATGCCATAGAACAGATAACACAGAGCAGGACAATGCAATATAACTAAAAATACAGAGCAGGGCAATGCCATAGAACAGATAATACAGAGCAGGACAATGCCATAGAACAGATAACACAGAGCAGAACAATGCAATATAACTAAAAATACAGAGCATGGCAATGCCATAGAAAAGATAATGCAGAGCAGGACAATGCCATAGAACAGATAATACAGAGCAGGACAATGCCATAGAACAGATAATGCAGAGCAGGACAATGCCATAGAACAGATATTACAGAGCAGGACAATGCCATATAACTAAAAATACAGAGCATGGCAATGCCATAGAACAGATAATACAGAGCAGGACAATGCCATAGAACAGATAACACAGAGCAGGACAATGCCATAGAACAGATAACACAGAGCAGGACAATGCCATATAACTAAAAATACAGAGCATGGCAATGCCATAGAACAGATAATACAGAGCAGGACAATGCCATAGAACAGATAATACAGAGCAGGACAATGCCATAGAACTAATAATACAGAGCATGGCAATGCCATAGAACAGATAATACAGAGCAGGACAATGTCATAGAACTAATAATACAGAGCATGGCAATGCCATAGAACAGATAATACAGAGCAGGACAATGTCATAGAACAGATAACACAGAGCAGGACAATGTCATAGAACAGATAATACAGAACAGGACAATGCCATAGAACAGATAACACAGAGCAGGACAATGCCATAGAACAGATAATACAGAGCAGGACAATGCCATATAACTAAAAATACAGAGCATGGCAATGCCATAGAACAGATAATACAGAGCAGGACAATGCCATAGAACAGATAATACAGAGCAGGACAATGCCATAGAACAGATAATACAGAGCAGGACAATGCCATAGAACAGATAACACAGAGCAGGACAATGCCATATAACTAAAAATACAGAGCAGGACAATGCCATAGAACAGATAATACAGAGCAGGACAATGCCATAGAACAGATAATGCAGAGCAGGACAATGCCATAGAACAGATAATACAGAGCAGGACAATGCCATAAAACAGATAATACAGAGCAGGACAATGTCATAGAACAGATAATGCAGAGCAGGACAATACCATAGAACAGATAATACAGAGCAGGACAATGCCATAGAACAGATAATACAGAGCAGGGCAATGCCATATAACTAATAATACAGAGCAGGACAATGCCATAGAACAGATAATACAGAGCAGGGCAATGCCATAGAACAGATAATACAGAGCAGGACAATGCCATAGAACAGATAATACAGAGCAGGACAATGCCATAAAACAGATAATACAGAGCAGGACAATGCCATAGAACAGATAATACAGAGCAGGACAATGCCATAGAACAGATAATACAGAGCAGGACAATGCCATAGAACAGATAACACAGAGCAGGACAATGCCATATAACTAAAAATACAGAGCAGGACAATGCCATAGAACAGATAATACAGAGCAGGACAATGCCATAGAACAGATAATGCAGAGCAGGACAATGCCATAGAACAGATAATACAGAGCAGGACAATGCCATAAAACAGATAATACAGAGCAGGACAATGTCATAGAACAGATAATGCAGAGCAGGACAATACCATAGAACAGATAATACAGAGCAGGACAATGCCATAGAACAGATAATACAGAGCAGGGCAATGCCATATAACTAATAATACAGAGCAGGACAATGCCATAGAACAGATAATACAGAGCAGGGCAATGCCATAGAACAGATAATACAGAGCAGGACAATGCCATAGAACAGATAATACAGAGCAGGACAATGCCATAAAACAGATAATACAGAGCAGGACAATGCCATAGAACAGATAATACAGAGCAGGACAATGCCATAGAACAGATAATACAGAGCAGGACAATGCCATAGAACAGATAATACAGAGCAGGGCAATGTCTTAGAACAGATAATGCAGAGCAGGGCAATGCCATAGAACAGATAATGCAGAGCAGGGCAATGCCATAAAATTGATTATGCAGGAAAAACTACATATAACTGATTTTACAGAGCCATTCTAAAGACAGTTCTATGGCTACAACTATTGGCTATAAAACCACTGGTGCCAAACTGTAAAATGAACTGTTCACCATAATGCTGGGAGCTGTTGTGGATAATAACGGTCACTTTAGATGACTGAGATTAACATAAAAAGAACATCTGAAAAACGTCATGCACTACAGAATGACTATATGGACCAACAAAAGTCTGTATATATATATATATATAAATAGCTCTTTTAGGGGGCAATGTGCAATGAAAATTTTGGCCTTTAGATGGCAGTATAGGATGAGCAGTTTTACGTGAATATGACAATGTGCTATGAGTGGGTAGATTTTATGATGATAATGTGCAATGAACAGTTTGGCCTTTAGATGGCAGCATAATAACACGTTTGACTTTCAGATGACAAAGTTTAATACATTGTAAACTTGTGCAGCCAAGACATTTTTCCTTTCGTTCCGAATATTCAGGGAAATTTGTTTCCAGAATATTCGGTGGCTTCACTCTTCGGTATTCGCTTAACGCTCTTGGTTCCCAGTAACTTTAGTGCAGGTCCTGGGAGACGAGTGCACTAAGCCTTGCCATTAGCGTGGCTGGGGCTCTGGCAAGAACAGGAGCGGGTTAGTATTAACCCTTATTTATTTTTTTATGAAAGAACGAATACTGATGATTTTCGTCAGTATTTTTTCATGCTCTTTAATCCTCTTTGTTGCATTCATTCAGATTTTCATTTCTTTAACAAATCCATATCTCTTATAAATTGTTAGACTGTGTGATTAGCAAATTGTGGTTAAAGGGACACTGTCCTGTAATATTTGTTTCATGTTAACCCCTTAATAACCAGTGACATACCCTGTACGTTGCTGGTCTTTTAAAGGGGCTTGTGTTTTTGATAGTGTGGCTCTCAGGTGACATCACCAAGTCTTCTACAGATAACTTAAAGGGATATAAACAATATGGGTTTGTAATATAAATTGTCTAATTGTGTGTAACTGCAATATACTTACATTAGTTGTCCCCTTTTCTTGTAATTGTTGATTTTACTAAATTCCAGAGAGCTTTTGTAAAGTTATGAATGCCTCCATGTTTAAACTTAAGTTTTCTATTCATCTATTTCATGGACAATTAGCAGCAGATATAAAACAAGCAGCAAAATAGACTGTGCTGGAACATAGGGTTGTTAAAGTATATATATCTAACATATATTTTCTGTTTAATATCCCTTTTCAGGGAGCTGGATGGGGGGGGGGGTTAATAGGACATGATGCCCAAATATTGAAGCACTTGAAAGTGATGCGGCACTCAACAACTCTATGCAAAAAAGGAAGATATGGACTTTAAGCAGCCAATCGGGATACTAGTCCTATGACTTGCAAGGGAGTGTACATCTTGCATGTGCAGACACAGTCATGTTATTTCCCTATTCAGTTTAATAAGGAAGATTACTATGAAATCTCATGCGATTTCAATGAAATCGCAGCAAAGCATAGCATGACCTCAGCACTGCTGATGGGCTATTTTTTTTACACAGCACTTACTCTGGTGAGCTGAAATTTTTTTGAGCTAAAATATCCTCCATTTTTACATAGAGATGCTCAGGTGATATTTTCATGTCAGCTTTTTACAGTTATGCTGCATCACTTTCAAGTGATTTAGCATCTAAGTATTATGTCCCTTTAAGTATTCAAACCCCTTCTCAGTTCCCTTTTAAAAGGACAGTAGACACCTTGTAATTACAGACATTTCTGTTGTGTTGCTATAAAATAACAGATCAGAGAAGCCTTAACTTTTTAAAAACAAATAAATATCCTTAATACAGCAATTATTTATCAATAACCAAGCTCCGCCTATCATTTGCCTTATTTAAAATAGCCAATCAGGGCTTTATTCTGCAGACAACAAGACTAGTTACAGTCATAGAGTGAGTATAAAGTACCATACTACAACTTATAGACCCCTGCTACTGTGTAATAATAAACCGGAAAGACCTTCATATCTCTTCCCAAAACATACAGTGTTAAAGGAAGATGAAACCCAATTTTTTTCCATTCATGATTCAGATAGAGAATACAATTTTAAACAGCTTTCCAATTTACTTCGATTATTTAATTTGCTTCCTTCTCTTGATATCCTTTGCATAAAGGTTTACCTAGGAAAGCTCAGGAGCAGCAAATAACCTAGGTTCTAGCTGCTGATTGGAGGCTGCATATATATACTGATTGTCATTGGCTCATCCATGTGTTCAATTAGAAACCAGTAGTGCAGTGCTGCTCTTTCAGCAAATGATACCAAGAGTACAAGGAAAAAAGGATAATAGAAGTAAATTAGAAAGTTGCATGCTCTAGCTGATGCATGAATGAACAAAATTGGGTTTCATATACCTTTTAAGTAAATAGCCACAAACAATCTTCTAACCGACTTGGCCATTTACTCACGATACCACCAGATACATGCCGCCACAGTTAAACCTCTGGGTAATGCGAATATCAACTATGCATCCAGTCCAACTTCAAGTTATGGATCCAATAAACTGACGATCCTCACGGCCACACAGAGCGACGGCTTCGGTTCAGCATTTCCTATTGGTGCTGTGCCGGTCACGTAATAATCCGTTGACCACGCTACTTACTACATAGGAATAGCTTAGGTATCTTCGTTTTTCACACTGCCGGGACAGAATTGAAGCAATGACTATCCTTTAAGTGAAAGTCAATCCTAGCTTTTGTGAAACGCTAGGATTGACCTTTGAAACAAATAAAGGGGACTTTCATTCATACTGAAAGCTCCTTTATTTGTTTTAAGTGTTCGCCGAACTGAGCTGCTCAGGCAGCCCACGACAGAACGCTATTTTGATAAGAGGTGACGTTTCCATCTGTTAGCAAATAGCGTGCGGGAAATCTGTCTCCCAAGGGAGACAAGCCGTATTTCCCACGTCACCTCTCAAGCAAAATATCGTTCTGCCGTGGGCTGCCTTAGCAGCTCAGTGCGGCGAACGCTTGAAATGCGGAGCTTAAGGATATGATATGATGATGTATTGATAGCAAGGGTTAGCCTTAAAATAATACCAAGGTTCCTCTTATCTAATCTCTTCTGTTGATGACACTTAGGGCAGATAAAGGATGTGTATATACCAATGTTAAAGTAATGTATCAGGGGTTAAAGTTCCATTAACATTGTTCTATTCCACACAGTTTCCATGCAACTACTGTTTGCACATTTTATGTGTCCCTAATTATTCACAGCAGAAGAGATAATGAGAAACCAGGTATCAACATGCCAGTGCTGATTACTTTATTGAGACTGTAAGAAATTAGATTTTTTTAGCTAAATTACAGGAAAAGGGGAGTATTTTATTTTTTGTTAAACACTTAATGCAATAAATTTTCATATTACAATCTTAAAGTGTTTAATTTCCCTTTAATTGAACAGTAGGTCAGTTTGGGCCTTAATGGGAAATTGTAAAAGGAGCAGCATAGATTAAAACGCTAATGAAGAAGTCAATGTAATAATCCTTTTATGTAATGCCTATGATTGTGTGACCCTGTAGACTCAGCTTGTGCTATCGCTCTCTTGTGGATCCCTTTATGTAATGCCTATGATTGTGTGACCCTGTAGACTCAGCTTGTGCTATCGCTCTCTTGTGGATCCCTTTATGTAATGCCTATGATTGTGTGACCCTGTAGACTCCGCTTGTGCTATCGCCCTCTTGTGGATCCCTTTATGTAATGCCTATGTTTGTGTTATCCTGTAGACTCAGCTTGTGCTATCGCCCTCTTGTGGATCCCTTTATGTAATGCCTATGATTGTGTTACCCTGTAGACTCAGCTTGTGCTATTGCCCTCTTGTGGATCCCTTTATGTAATGCCTATGATTGTGTGACCCTGTAGACTCAGCTTGTGCTATCGCCCTCTTGTGGATCCCTTTATGTAATGCCTATGATTGTGTGACCCTGTAGACTCAGCTTGTGCTATCGCCCTCTTGTGGATCCCTTTATATAATGCCTATGATTGTGTGACCCTGTAGACTCAGCTTGTGCTATCGCCCTCGTGTGGATCCCTTTATGTAATGCCTATGATTGTGTGACCCTGTAGACTCAGCTTGTGCTATCGCCCTCTTGTGGATCCCTTTATGTAATGCCTATGATTGTGTGACCCTGTAGACTCAGCTTGTGCTATCGCCCTCTTGTGGATCCCTTTATGTAATGCCTATGATTGTGTGACCCTGTAGACTCAGCTTGTGCTATCGCTCTCTTGTGGATCCCTTTATCTAATGTTTATGATTGTGTGACCCTGTAGACTCAGCTTGTGCTATCGCCCTCGTGTGGATCCCTTTATGTAATGTTTATGATTGTGTGACCCTGTAGACTCAGCTTGTGCTATCGCTCTCTTGTGGATCCCTTTATGTAATGTTTATGATTGTGTGACCCTGTAGACTCAGCTTGTGCTATCGGACTCTTGTGGATCCCTTTATGTAATGCCAATGATTGTGTGACCCTGTAGACTCAGCTTGTGCTATCGCCCTCTTGTGGATCCCTTTATGTAATGCCTATGATTGTGTGACCCTGTAGACTCAGCTTGTGCTATCGCCCTCTTATGGATCCCTTTATGTAATGCCTATGTTTATGTTATCCTGTAGACTCAGCTTGTGCTATCGGACTCATGTGGATCCCTTTATGTAATGCCTATGATTGTGTAACCCTGTAGACTCAGCTTGTGCTAACGCCCTCTTGTGGATCCCTTTATGTAATGCCTATGATTGTGTAACCCTGTAGACTCAGCTTGTGCTATCGCCCTCTTGTGGATCCCTTTATGTAATGCCTATGATTGTGTGACCCTGTAGACTCAGCTTGTGCTATTGCCCTCTTATGGATCCCTTTATGTAATGCCTATGTTTGTGTTATCCTGTAGACTCAGCTTGTGCTATCGGACTCATGTGGATCCCTTTATGTAATGCCTATGATTGTGTTATCCTGTAGACTCAGCTTGTGCTAACGCCCTCTTGTGGATCCCTTTATGTAATGCCTATGATTGTGTAACCCTGTAGACTCAGCTTGTGCTATCGCCCTCTTGTGGATCCCTTTATGTAATGCCTATGATTGTGTGACCCTGTAGACTCAGCTTGTGCTATCGCCCTCTTATGGATCCCTTTATGTAATGCCTATGTTTGTGTTATCCTGTAGACTCAGCTTGTGCTATCGGACTCATGTGGATCCCTTTTATGTAATGCCTATGATTGTGTTATCCTGTAGACTCAGCTTGTGCTAACGCCCTCTTGTGGATCCCTTTATGTAATGCCTATGATTGTGTAACCCTGTAGACTCAGCTTGTGCTATCGCCCTCTTGTGGATCCCTTTATGTAATGCCTATGTTTGTGTTATCCTGTAGACTCAGCTTGTGCTATCGCCCTCTTGTGGATCCCTTTATGTAATGCCTATGATTGTGTTACCCTGTAGACTCAGCTTGTGCTATCGCCCTCTTGTGGATCCCTTTATGTAATGCCTATGATTGTGTGACCCTGTAGACTCAGCTTGTGCTATCGCCCTCTTGTGGATCCCTTTATGTAATGCCTATGATTGTGTGACCCTGTAGACTCAGCTTGTGCTATCGCCCTCTTGTGGATCCCTTTATGTAATGCCTATGATTGTGTGACCCTGTAGACTCAGCTTGTGCTATCGCCCTCTTGTGGATCCCTTTATGTAATGCCTATGATTGTGTGACCCTGTAGACTCAGCTTGTGCTATCGCTCTCTTGTGGATCCCTTTATCTAATGTTTATGATTGTGTGACCCTGTAGACTCAGCTTGTGCTATCGCCCTCGTGTGGATCCCTTTATGTAATGTTTATGATTGTGTGACCCTGTAGACTCAGCTTGTGCTATCGCTCTCTTGTGGATCCCTTTATGTAATGTTTATGATTGTGTGACCCTGTAGACTCAGCTTGTGCTATCGGACTCTTGTGGATCCCTTTATGTAATGCCAATGATTGTGTGACCCTGTAGACTCAGCTTGTGCTATCGCCCTCTTGTGGATCCCTTTATGTAATGCCTATGATTGTGTGACCCTGTAGACTCAGCTTGTGCTATCGCCCTCTTATGGATCCCTTTATGTAATGCCTATGTTTATGTTATCCTGTAGACTCAGCTTGTGCTATCGGACTCATGTGGATCCCTTTATGTAATGCCTATGATTGTGTAACCCTGTAGACTCAGCTTGTGCTAACGCCCTCTTGTGGATCCCTTTATGTAATGCCTATGATTGTGTAACCCTGTAGACTCAGCTTGTGCTATCGCCCTCTTGTGGATCCCTTTATGTAATGCCTATGATTGTGTGACCCTGTAGACTCAGCTTGTGCTATTGCCCTCTTATGGATCCCTTTATGTAATGCCTATGTTTGTGTTATCCTGTAGACTCAGCTTGTGCTATCGGACTCATGTGGATCCCTTTATGTAATGCCTATGATTGTGTTATCCTGTAGACTCAGCTTGTGCTAACGCCCTCTTGTGGATCCCTTTATGTAATGCCTATGATTGTGTAACCCTGTAGACTCAGCTTGTGCTATCGCCCTCTTGTGGATCCCTTTATGTAATGCCTATGATTGTGTGACCCTGTAGACTCAGCTTGTGCTATCGCCCTCTTATGGATCCCTTTATGTAATGCCTATGTTTGTGTTATCCTGTAGACTCAGCTTGTGCTATCGGACTCATGTGGATCCCTTTTATGTAATGCCTATGATTGTGTTATCCTGTAGACTCAGCTTGTGCTAACGCCCTCTTGTGGATCCCTTTATGTAATGCCTATGATTGTGTAACCCTGTAGACTCAGCTTGTGCTATCGCCCTCTTGTGGATCCCTTTATGTAATGCCTATGTTTGTGTTATCCTGTAGACTCAGCTTGTGCTATCGCCCTCTTGTGGATCCCTTTATGTAATGCCTATGATTGTGTTACCCTGTAGACTCAGCTTGTGCTATCGCCCTCTTGTGGATCCCTTTATGTAATGCCTATGATTGTGTGACCCTGTAGACTCAGCTTGTGCTATCGCCCTCTTGTGGATCCCTTTATGTAATGCCTATGATTGTGTGACCCTGTAGACTCAGCTTGTGCTATCGCCCTCTTGTGGATCCCTTTATGTAATGCCTATGATTGTGTGACCCTGTAGACTCAGCTTGTGCTATCGCCCTCTTGTGGATCCCTTTATATAATGCCTATGATTGTGTGACCCTGTAGACTCAGCTTGTGCTATCGCCCTCTTGTGGATCCCTTTATATAATGCCTATGATTGTGTGACCCTGTAGACTCAGCTTGTGCTATCGCCCTCTTGTGGATCCCATTATGTAATGCCTATGATTGTGTGGCCCTGTAGACTCAGCTTGTGCTATCGCCCTCTTGTGGATCCCTTTATGTAAGGCCTATGATTGTGTGACCCTGTAGACTCAGCTTGTGCTATCGCTCTCTTGTGGATCCCTTTATCTAATGTTTATGATTGTGTGACCCTGTAGACTCAGCTTGTGCTATCGCTCTCTTGTGGATCCCTTTATGTAATGTTTATGATTGTGTGACCCTGTAGACTCAGCTTGTGCTATCGGACTCTTGTAGATCCCTTTATGTAATGCCTATGATTGTGTGACCCTGTAGACTCAGCTTGTGCTATCGCCCTCTTGTGGATCCCTTTATGTAATGCCTATGATTGTGTGACCCTGTAGACTCAGCTTGTGCTATCGCCCTCTTATGGATCCCTTTATGTAATGCCTATGTTTGTGTTATCCTGTAGACTCAACTTGTGCTATCGGACTCATGTGGATCCCTTTATGTAATGCCTATGATTGTGTTATCCTATAGACTCAGCTTGTGCTAACGCCCTCTTGTGGATCCCTTTATGTAATGCCTATGATTGTGTAACCCTGTAGACTCAGCTTGTGCTATCTCTCTCTTGTGAATCCCTTTATGTAATGCCTATGATTGTGTAACCCTGTAGACTCAGCTTGTGCTATCGCTCTCTTGTGGATCCCTTTATGTAATGCCTATGATTGTGTAACCCTGTAGACTCAGCTTGTGCTATCGCTCTCTTGTGGATCCCTTTATGTAATGCCTATGATTGTGTAACCCTGTAGACTCAGCTTGTGCTATCGCTCTCTTGTGGATCCCTTTATGTAATGCCTATGATTGTGTTATCCTGTAGACTCAGCTTGTGCTATCGCCCTCTTGTAGATCCCTTTATGTAATGCCTATGATTGTGTGACCCTGTAGACTCAGCTTGTGCTATCGCCATCTTGTGGATCCCTTTATGTAATGCCTTTGATTGTGTGACCCTGTAGACTCAGCTTGTGCTATCTCTCTCTTGTGGATCCCTTTATGTAATGCATATGATTGTGTTATCCTATAGACTCAACTTGTGCTATCTCTCTCTTGTGGATCCCTTTATGTAATGCCTATGATTGTGTGACCCTGTAGACTCAGTTTGTGCTATCTCTCTCTTGTGGATCCCTTTATGTAATGCCTATGATTGTGTGACCCTGTAGACTCAGCTTGTGCTATTGCCCTCTTGTGGATCCCTTTATGTAATGCCTATGATTGTGTGACCCTGTAGACTCAGCTTGTGCTATCACTCTCTTGTGGATCCCTTTATGTAATGCCTATGATTGTGTGACCCTGTAGACTCAGCTTGTGCTATCGCTCTCTTGTGGATCCCTTTATGTAATGTTTATGATTGCGTGACCCTGTAGACTCAGCTTGTGCTATCGACCTCTTGTGGATCCCTTTATGTAAAGACTATGTTTTTGTCTCCCTGTAGGCACAGTTTGGTGCTATCGCCCTCTTATGGATCCCTTTATGTAATGACTATGTTTTTGTGTCCCTGTTGTCACAGTTTGGTGCTTTCATCCTCTTGTGGATCCCTTTATTTAATGACTATTTTTGTGTGTCCCTGTAGGCACAGTTTGGTGCTATCGCCCTCTTGTGGATCCTTTTATGTAAAGACTATGTTTTTGTGTCCCTGTTGTCACAGTTTGGTGCTATCGCCCTCTTGTGGATCCCTTTATGTAAAGACTATGTTTTTGTGTCCCTGTTGTCACAGTTTGGTGCTATCATCCTCTTGTGGATCCCTTTATGTAATGACTGTTTTTGTTTCCCTGTAGGCACAGTTTGGTGCTATCGCCTTGCACTCTGGTTACAATCTTGTGGCAGACTGTCCATTTCCTGATGGATTCAACACAGCTGTCTTCACCTATATCCTCACTCTCATCATCTTGTTCCTGAACTTCTACTATCAGACCTACCTCCGGCGGCCACATAAGAAGGAGTTGTAAGGAACTGGATACCATGGGGAAACAATGTGTCTAAGGGCTACAGAGGACTGGACACATCACACACACCAGCGAGAACATAAAGAGATTGTTCTATATGAAGGGCATGTTTTATACACAGAGCAGGAGCCAAGTCTCATATACATGGAGTATCTTGTATACTTATTATTAATGTACCTGTGCTGAGTGTGCAAGTCAGATAGGGAGGAATCAGATGTTATATTTATTCAACTCAGGGCAAAATCACGGTCTGCTCTTACCCAGTAACCACCATTAAAACCTTGAAAACCTTTAACTCAAACTAGATTCTTTATACACAAGACATGATATGAAATCTTCTGTTAACCAACAACAAAATACCCCAAACTCAATTTCTTCAATCTCTTAGGAAGCTGCTAGCTAAGTGTAGATTTATTTTACGATTAGAAAATATAATTAAAACAGATCAACTGATCGAGAGTTTGTTTTTGTGTTTACTTTTGCATCCAAAATATGCCCCAAAAGAAGATGCAATTAGTCCCAAACATCATGATTATTTAATTGTCATGATAATTACTTAATTACAAAGACACATCACATTTTTATAATCAGAATTCCTATTCGGCGTTGAAATTACCTTTTAGAAAAGTGTTATTTATATTTTTGGATAGGTTATTTCAGTTTCTCAAACAGAATTACATGTTTTACAAACAGAATCCATATAAAATAACGTAACTTTATAAACTGATACTTTTTGAAATACTAAGCATTTTTCTGACATGGGTACTGTTTTTTTAATTTGGAATTGGATACATTTCAGAAATAACAGAAGTAATTTCAAGGCTTAAATATATTATGTCTTTTTTTAATTACTAAAATTGTATGGAAAGCGTATTAACTTACATGTCTCTTGATATTCAAGTGACCGCAATGGATATTCAAATGTAATATTAATTGTAGCATGCTAATGTTTCTATAGGACAAATCTATTTAAAAAAAAAAAAAAAAAGAATTGCATATCCCTAAGGGTAATAAAATAGGAAATCTGAATTTGAATGGGTAGTGAATACTCCTTTTAGTCACAATACGTAGACGATGTTCTGATGATATAGACTCATAAAACAGGGTAAATGTACAGAATATATTTAATTAATTAGCACCTCATTTCATTTCAGAAATCCATAAAGAAATGTTAATTATTTGATCTAAATATTTTCCAAAATAACTGAATATATTTCAAGTACAAAAGGAAAATTACAATGAATATTTTGTGCAACTTACTGTGATCAAAACAAGACATTCCAGCTGGGAAGCATTTATATTGATAGACATGTTGCAGAACTAAAGAGCAACAATATTAAAATATACTTTCAGCAGCCAAAGGGTTAGTAATTGTTGTTTCACATTGTATGAAGATGACGGGTAACTAAACTTCATTCAAATGAAGCTTTCACCAGTTACCGTGCTCGTATTGTTTAACTACCTCATTTGTATTATTTGCTAATAATAAACCTATTTTCCTTCTCTAATAAGTGTTCAGTATTTTTGTCTCCTATTTCCATTCTGTTTCAGCACTTAGAGGTAAAGTCAAAATGAAACTTTCATGCTGTAGACAAATTATACGATTTTAAATAACTTTTTAAGTTTCTTTTATTGACTCATTTCCTGCATTTTCTCAGGATTTACTGTTGAAGAGTAAATCTAGGTAGGCTCATGGGGGCTCAGGAGCGTGCACGTGTCTCTACCACTCTCCTGTGTATATAACGTTTGTAGTCATATAATACATGACAAACACTGCTGCAACAGAGTGATAAAGACACGTGCACACTCCTGAGCCCCCATGAGCCTACCTAGATTTACATAGGTTATCAAAGCCCAGTAATGCAACCCTCAAATTGCCAGTAACACACATAGTGCAGTAATATAATCCCCATGTTGACAGTAACACACACAGTGCAGTAATAAAATCTTCATACTGACAGTAACACACACAGTGCAGTAATATAAATGTTATATTGCCAGTAACACACATAGTGTAGTAATACAATCCTTATACTGACCGTAACACATTGTGCAGTAATAAAATCCTCATACTGACAGTAGCACACACAGTGCAGTAATATAAATGCTATATTGCCAGTAACACACATAGAGGCCTATTTATTAAAGGTCTGTCAGACCTGGTCCGACAGACCTCGCTGAATGCGGAGAGCAATACACTCTCCATATTCAGCATTGCACCAGCAGCTCTTGTGAGTTGCTTGGGCAACGCTGCCCCCTGCAGATTCGCCAGCAGGGGGGTGTCAATCAACCCGATCGTACTCGATCAGGTTGAAGTGTGGCGATCTCTGTCCGTCTGCTCAGAGCAGGCGGACAGGGTTATGGAGCAGCGGTCTTTAGACCGCTGCTTCATAACTGCTGTTTCTGGCGATCCTGCAGCACGGGCCCTCAAGCTCCATTCGGAGCTTGTAGTAATATAATCCTCATATTGGCAGTAACACACATAGTGCAGTAATAAAATCCTCATGCTGACAGTAACACACACAGTGCAGGAATATAAATGTTATATTGCCAGTAACACACACAGTGTAGTAATATAATCCTCATATTGACAGTAACACACACAGTGCAGTAAAATAATCCTCATATTGACAGTAACACACACAGTGCACTAATGAAATCCTCATATTGACAGTAAAACACACAGTGCAGTAATTAACTCCCATACTGTCAGTTGTATACACTGCAGATTTAATATACTTAAAACCAGTAGCACACACAAAGTACCAGGGTCATGTGTTTACCCGCCTGATATTGTCAGCTCTCTACTAGTGGTGCTGCACTTTAATTACAAGTTGTTTACTATTGGTTACTTACATCCTGCTTGTGTCATCAGTGAATGTGATGTCCTGGGTGATTCAGGTGACAAACCAGAGAAAGATGCAAAGCACCTTGGAAGTGAGTACATTCCGCCTGCTTCATATCAGAAATAATATAATGCAAATAAGCTTATCAAACGCATACACTGTAGCTTGCCAGGTGCGCTTACCCCCTTCCACAAACACAACCATATGTAGAAGAACATACCTCTCCCATAAACACAGCCATATGCAGAAGAACATACCTCTCCCATAAACACAACCATATACATGTGAGCTTACCTCTTCCCATAAATGCAACCATGTACAGGTGAGCTTATCTCCTTCTATAAATGCAAACATATACAGGTGAGCTTACCCCTCCCATAAACACAACCATATACAGATGAGCTTATCCCTCCCATAAACACAACCATATACAGGTGAGCTTACCCCTCCCATAAACACAACCATATACAGATGAGCTTATCCCTCCCATAAACACAACCATATACAGGTGAGCTTACCTCCTTCTATAAACGCAACCATATACAGGTGACCTTACCCCTCCCATAAACACAATCATATACAGGTGAGATTACCCCCTTACATAAACGCAACCATGTATAGGTGAGCTTACCTCCTCCCATAAATGCAACCATATACAGGTGAGCTTACCCCTCCCATAAACACAATCATATACAGGTGAGCTTACCCCCTTACATAAACGCAACCATATAAAGGTGAGCTTACCTCCTCCCATAAATGCAACCATGTACAGGTGAGCTTACCCCCTTCTATAAATGCAACCATATACAGGTGTGCTCATCCCCTTCCATAAACGCAACCTTATACAGGTGAGCTTACCCCTCCCATAAACACAACCATATACAGGTGAGCTTACCCTTCCCATAAACACAATCATATACAGGTGAGCTTACCCCCTTTTATAAATGCAACCATATACAGGTGAGCTTACCCCTCCCATAAACACAATCATATACAGGTGAGCTTACCCCCTTACATAAACGCAACCATGTATAGGTGAGCGTACCTCCTCCCAAAAATGCAACCATATACAGGTGAGCTTACCTCTTCAACAAACACAGCCATGTGCAGAAGAACATAACCCCTCCCATAAACGCAACCATATACAGATGAGCTTACCCCTTCTATTAATGCAACCATATACAGGTGAGCTTACCCCCTTCCATAAACGCAACCATATACAGGTGAGCTTACCCCCTTCCATAAACGCAACCAAATATAGGTGAGCTTACCCCCTCCCATAAACACAACCATATACAGGTGAGCTTACCCCCTTCTATAAACACAACCATATTCAGGTGAGCTTACCCCTCCCATAAACACAATCATATACAGATGAGCTTACCTCCTCCCATAAATGCAACCATGTACAGGTGAGCTTACCCCCTCCCATAAACACAACCATATACAGGGGAGCTTACCTCCTCCCATAAATGCAATCATATACAGCTGAGCTTACCTCCTCCCATAAATGCAACCATGTACAGGTGAGCTTACCCCCTCCCATAAACACAACCATATAGAGGTGAGCTTACCTCCTCCCATAAATGCAACCATGTACAGATGAGCTTACCCCCTCCCATAAACACAACCATATACAGGTGAGCTTACCCCTTCCATAAACACAATCATATACAGCTGAGCTTACCTCCTCCCATAAATGCAACCATGTACAGGTGAGCTTACCCCTCTCGTAAACACAACCATATAGAGGTGATCTTACCTCCTCCCATAAATGCAACCATGTACAGGTGAGCTTACCCCCTCCCATAAACACAACCATATACAGGTGAGCTTACCCCTTCTATAAACGCAACCATATACAGGTGAGCTTACCTCCTCCCATAAACAGAACCATATACAGATGAGCTTACCTCCTCCCATATATGCAACCATGTATAGGTGAGATTACCCCCTCCCATAAATGCAACCATATACAGGTGAGCTTACCCCTCCCATAAATGCAACCATGTACAGGTGAGGTTACCCCCTTCCTTAAATGCAACCATGTACAGGAGAACTTACCCCTCCTATAAACACAACCATATACAAGTAAGCTTACCACCTTCCATAAATGTAACTAGGTAAAAGTGAGCTTACCCCCTCCCATAAACACAACCATGTACAGGTGAGCTTACCCCTCCCATAAACACAAGTGTGTATAGATGATTTTGGCCCTATAAATGTAACCATGTACTTATGACTATCTCCTAATAAGCACAGTCCTATACACATAAGGATAGTATGTCAGACACTATATACCCTATAGACAACACTGTTGGTAAGAATGCTGCACCACAAACACAGTCATGTATAAGTCTTGGGTTCTTTCCCAGAACAGTAACATTAATGAGGCACCATCTCCTGATAACAGATACGCAACGTCAGGTTCCTTCTGTATATTCACAGCCCAGTGTAGCTGAGGAGAAAACATCTGAATACAAAGCCCTCTGACACCGAGACAGGTTAGTTTTCCCTTCAACAACATATGCTAACACTTATACAAGTACACACACACACAAACAGACACACACCTACATTATACACACATGCACACACCTACACACACCTATATCATACACACATGCACACACCTACACACACCTATATCATACACACATGCACACCCCTACACGCAGACAGACATACGCCTACATCATACACGCACACACCTACACACAGACATACACCTACATCATACACACATATACACACATATATCATACACACATGCACACCCCTACACACAAACAGACACACACCTACATTATACACACATGCACACACCTACACACACCTATATCATACACACATGCACACCCCTACACGCACACATACATACACCTACATCATACACACATACACACACCTATATCATACACACATGCACACCCCTACACGCAGACAGACATACGCCTACATCATACACACATAAACACACACACCTACACACAGACACACACCTACATCATACACAAATACACACACAGATACACAACTACATCATACACACATACCTACACACAGACAGACACACACCTACATCATACACACACACCTACACACAGACACACACCTACATCATACACAAATACACACAGATACACAACTACATCATACACACATACCTACACACAGACAGACACACACCTACATCATACACACACACCTATACACAAACAGACACACACCTACATCATACACAAATAAACACGTACACACAGATACACAACTACATCATACACACATACACACAGATACACAACTACATCATACACACATACCTACACACAAACAGACATACACATGCATCATACACACACACCTACACACAGACACACACCTACATCATACACACATGCACACACACAAACACCAACAAACACACCTACATCATACACACATACCTACATACACAGAATTGCACACGCCTATATCAAAAACATACACACAGAAACACCTCTAAAGACACCTACACTCACTCACTCACACATATGCATACAAATAGACATATACAGACATACATACATAAACATACACACATTCCTACAAACACACATTTATACACACACATACACCCCTATATATACACACACATATGCACACCTACATCATACACACACACCTCTATACACACACACCTCTATACTCACACACACACACACCTACACTCACTCACACACATACAAACAGACTTACATATACACTTATATAAACACACATACATATATAATCATACATATATGAACACATGCATATACACATGCATGCAAACACATACTTATATATACACAGACCTTGCCTCGCACAGACACACAAAATCCTGTACGTATGAGAAGGTGCAGATCTGTCTAACAACATTGTGTAGGTAAGAATCGGTTTAACACATGCACTCATATATACATACAGGTCTACCCTACACATACAAACACAGTCACATAAAGGCAAGGGTCTGTTATTTATATATATAAATATATATATATGAAAATGAAAATGAAGGGTACTGGGTGGTATTCAGCGCTAGTTTTAAAGTCCAATGAAAGATATTGTAAAATAAGTTGGTTGTAAACAATATACTATATACTATAAGCAATTTGGTTATTAATCGTATAATAATATAAAAGTATAAGAGAATAATCAAATATATGTATAAACACGTATTCCCATATGACATACAAGATGTATAATAGATAGTAGATGAGTCACGGTAATTCATATAGTCAATATAAATATATATATATATATATATATATATATATATATATATATATACACACAGATAGTCACATTTACTAATACTCAAACACAACATCACAAACAAATAATTCTCAGTTACACAAACACACACAGTCATGCTCACACGCACAGTACTGAGTACAGACAGAGTTCAGCCCTGTGCATAATCACACACACAGGGACACACATACTCACTGCATAAACACAGATACATGCACACAAATATACACACACAAGTACAGTATAATATACTCAGCACTGACACCAGGCTACACACATTACTCAGTACAGTCAAGGGTCTGCCCCTACATATAGTCACACACACACACTACCACTTGTGTTTAAACACACAGACACACACTGTCCCCCTACACATAGTCACACACACTACCACTTGTGCTTTAACACATACACACACACACACACTGTAGCCCTACCCATAATCACTCACACACATACACACACTGTCCCCCTACACATTGACACACACACACTACCACTTGTGCTTAAACACATACACACTCTGTCCCCCTACACATTGACACACACACACACACACACACACTACCACTTGTGCTTAAACACACACACACTGTCCCCCTACACATTGACACACACACACACACTACCACTTGTGCTTAAACACACACACACACACACTGTCCCCCTACACATTGACACACACACACACACACTACCACTTGTGCTTAAACACACACACACACACACACTGTCCCCCTACACATTGACACACACACACACTACCACTTGTGCTTAAACACACACACACACACACACTGTCCCCCTACACATTGACACACACACACACACACACTACCACTTGTGCTTAAACACACACACACACACTGTCCCGCTACACATTGACACACACACACACACACACACACTACCACTTGTGCTTAAACACACACACACACACACACTGTCCCCCTACACATTGACACACACACACACACACACACTACCACTTGTGCTTAAACACACACACACACACTGTCCCGCTACACATTGACACACACACACACACACACTACCACTTGTGCTTAAACACACACACTGTCCCCCTACACATTGACACACACTGCCATGTGAAGAAATCAATTTAGAACTTGTCCCTTTTCATCTAGGTCAGCACATACCTGGAAGAAACATGCAGGAGATGAAGATTGTTTTTATATTGGTGCTTCTTGCAGTTTGCTGTGGTGAGTAGTTTGTAAAACACATAGGTGGAAGCACAATACTAGCTCTAATGGGAGACATCATATGCTACGTTTCTGCCTTATACAAACAAGAGCAAGTTGTCACCTCTGTTTTACAAATACAGTATTTGTTATAGAGCTGTTTTCTGTCTCTCACAGGTAGTGCCCTAAAGTGTAATTATTACAAGCAGGGTCTAGCGATGCAGGTCAACTGCCACCCTATGTTACACAAGTGCATAACACACATCACTAATAAAGGTGAGTGGGGAATAATATTGTCTGTAGCTAAATACTAAACAGGATATTAGATTACTGAGTAAGTTTGTGGCTGCGACTATCTATGATCAGTGAGGTGGAGGGTTGATGCTTTGAGTCCTAGTTGAGTGAGGTAAAGGCTGGAAACTGGGTGTCTATGTCACTGAGGTACAGACTGGATGGCTATGCTGAGTTAAAGGGACAGTCTAGTCAAAATTATGCTTTCATAATTCAGATAGGGCATGCAATTTTAATCAACTTTCCAATGTACTTTTATCATCACATTTGCTTTGTTCTCTTGGTATTCTTTGTTGAAAGCTAAATCTAGGTAAACTCATAAGCTATTTTCAAATCCCTTGAAGGCCACCTCTTACCTAAGTGCATTTTGATAGTTTTTCAGAGCTAGACAGCACTACTTCATGTGTGCCATATAGCTAATATTGTGTTCATGGCCGTGGAGTTATTTATGAGTCAGCACTGATAGGCAATAATGCAAGTCTGTCAAAAGCACTGAGATAAGGGGACAGTCTGCAGAAACTTAGATACAAGGTAATCACAGAGGTAAAAAGTGTAATAATATAACCATGTCAGTTATGCAAAACTGGGTAATAGGTAATAAAGAGATTAGCTATCTTTTAAAACTATAACAAATCTGGAGTAGACTGTCTCTTAAAATGGAGGCTGTACACTGGATATCCTTGCTGAGTAAGGTGGAGACTGGATGCCCATGCTGGGTGAGGAAGAAGGTTGGTATTGAATAAGATTGAGGCTGGTTGTCCATGTTAAGTGAAATGGCATCTAGCTGTTCATGCTGAGTAAGAAGGAGTCTGGGTGTCCATGTTAAGTGAGATAGCATCTAGCTGTTCATGCTGAGTAAGAAGGAGTCTGGGTGTCCATGTTAAGTGAGATAGCATCTAGCTGTTCATGCTGAGTAAGAAGGAGTCTGGGTGTTCATGTTAAGTGAGATAGCATCTAGCTGTTCATGCTGAGTAAGATGGAGGCTGGGTATCCATGTTAAGTGAGATAGCATCTAGTTGTTCATGCTGAGTAAGATGGAGGCTGGATGTTTATGTTAAGTGAGATAGCATCTAGCTGTTCATGCTGAGTAAGATGGAGGCTGGGTGTTTATGTTAAGTGAGATAGCATCTAGCTGTTCATGCTGAGTAAGATGGAGGCTGGGTGTTTATGTTAAGTGAGATAGCATCTAGCTGTTCATGCTGAGTAAGATGGAGGCTGGGTATCCATGTTTAGTGAGATAGCATCTAGCTGTTTATGCTGAGGAAGATGGAGGCTCAGTGTTTATGTTAAGTGGGATAGCATCTAACTGTTCATGCTGAGTAAGATGGAGGTTGGCTATCCATGTTAAGTGAGATAGCATCTAGCTGTTTATGCTGAGTAAGATGGAGGCTGGGTGTTTATGTTAAGTGAGATAGCATCTAGCTGTTCATGCTGAGTAAGATGGAGGTTGGCTATCCATGTTAAGTGAGATAGCATCTAGCTTTTCAGGCCGAGTAAGATGGAGGCTGGGTATCCATGTTAAGTGAGATAGCATCTAGCTGTCCATGCTGAGTAAGATGGAGGCTGGGTATCCATGTTAAGTGAGATAGCATCTAGCTGTCCATGCTGAGTAAGATGAAGGCTGGGTATCCATGTTAAGTTAGATAGCATCTAGCTGTTCATGCTGAGTTAGATGGAGGCTGGGTATCCATGTTAAGTGAGATAGCATCTAGCTGTTCATGCTGAGTAAAGTGGAGGCTGGGTATCCATGTTAAGTGAGATAGCATCTAGCTGTTCATGCTGAGTAAGATGGAGGCTGGGTGTCCATGTTAAGTGAGATAGCATCTAGCTGTTCATGCTGAGTAAGATGGAGGCTGGGTGTTTATGTTAAGTGAGATAGCATCTAGCTGTTAATGCTGAGTAAGATGGAGGCTGGGTGTTTATGTTAAGTGAGATAGCATCTAGCTGTTCATGCTGAGTAAGATGGAGGCTGGGTGTCTATGTTAAGTGAGATAGCATCTAGCTGTTCATGCTGAGCAAGATGGAGGCTGGGTGTCCATGTTAAGTGAGATAGCATCTAGCTGTTCATGCTGAGTAAGATGGAGGCTGGGTGTCCATGTTAAGTGAGATAGCATCTAGCTGTTCATGCTGAGTAAGATGGAGGCTGGGTGTTTATGTTAAGTGAGATAGCATCTAGCTGTTAATGCTGAGTAAGATGGAGGCTGGGTGTCCATGTTAAGTGAGATAGCATCTAGCTGTTCATGCTGAGTAAGATGGAGGCTGGGTATCCATGTTAAGTGAGATAGCATCTAGCTGTTCATGCTGAGTAAGATGGAGGCTGGGTGTTTATGTTAAGTGAGATAGAATCTAGCTGTTCATGCTGAGTAAGATGGAGACTGGGTGTCCATCTTAAGTGACATAGAATCTAGCTGTTCATGCTGAGTAAGATGGAGGCTGGGTATCCATGTTAAGTGAGATAGCATGTAGCTGTTCATGCTGAGTAAGATGGAGGCTGGGTGTCCATGTTAAGTGAGATAGCATCTATCTGTTCATGCTAAGTATGATGGAGGCTGGGTGTCCATGCTAAAGGACCAGTAAACACAGTAGATTTGCATAATTAACAAATGCAAGATAACAAGACAATGCAACAGCACTTAGTCTGAACTTCAAATGAGTAGTAGATTTTTTTTCTGACAATTTTAAAAGTTATGTCTTTTTACACTCCCCCTGTACCATGTGACAGCCATCAGCCAATCACAAATGCATACACGTACCATGTGACAGCCATCAGCCATTCACAAATGCATACACACTTATTCTTGCACATGCTCAGTAGGAGCTGGTGGCTCAAAAAGTTTAAATATAAAAAAACTGTGCACATTTTGTTAATGGAAGTAAATTGGAAAGTTGTTTAAAATAGCATGCTCTATCTGAATAATGAAAGTTTCATTTTGATTGAGTGTCCCTTAAGTGAGATAGCATCTAGCTGTTCATGCTGAGTAAGATGGAGGCTGGGTGTCCATGTTAAGCGAGATAGCATCTAGCTGTTCATGCTGAGTAAGATGGAGGCTGGGTGTCCATGTTAAGTGAGATAGCATCTAGCTGTTCATGCTGAGTAAGATGGAGGCTGGGTGTCCATGTTAAGTGAGATAGCATCTAGCTGTACATGCTGAGTAAGATAGAGGCTGGGTGTTTATGTTAAGTGAGATAGCATCTAGCTGTTCATGCTGAGTAAGATGGAGGCTGGGTATCCATGTTAAGTGAGATAGCATCTAGCTGTTCACGATGAGTAAGATGGAGGCTGGGTATCCATGTTAAGTGAGATAGCATCTAACTGTTTATGCTGAGTAAGATGGAGGCTGCTGGGTGTTTATGTTAAGTGAGATAGCATCTAGCTGTTCATGCTGAGTAAGATGGAGGCTGGGTATCCATGTTTAGTGAGATAGCATCTAGCTGTTTATGCTGAGGAAGATGGAGGCTCAGTGTTTATGTTAAGTGAGATAACATCTAGTTTTTTATGCTGAGTAAGATGGAGGCTGGGTGTTTATGTTAAGTGAGATAGCATCTAGCTGTTCATGCTGAGTAAGATGGAGGTTGGCGATCCATGTTAAGTGAGATAGCATCTAGCTGTTCATGCTGAGTAAAATGGAGGCTGGTATCCATGTTAAGTGAGATAGCATCTAGCTGTTCATGCTGAGTTAGATGGAGGCTGGGTATCCATGTTAAGTGAGATAGCAACTAGCTGTACTTGCTGAGTAAAATGGAGGCTGGGTATCCATGTTAAGTGAGATAGCATCTAGCTGTTCATGCTGAGTAAGATGGAGGCTGGGTGTTCATGTTAAGTGAGATAGCATCTAGCTGTTCATGCTGAGTAAGATGGAGGCTGGGTGTTTATGTTAAATGAGATATCATCTAGCTGCTCATGCTGAGTAAGATGGAGGCTGGGTGTCCATGTTAAGTAAGATAACATCTAGCTGAGTGTCCTTGTTAAGTGAGATAGCATCTAGCTGCTCATGTTGAGTAAGATGGAGGCTGGGTGTCCATGTTAAATGAGATAGCATCTAGCTGTTCATGCTGAGTAAGATGGAGGCTGGGTGTCCATTTTAAATGAGATATCATCTAGCTGTTCATGCTGAGTAAGATGGAGGCTGGGTGTTTATGTTAAGTGAGATAGTATCTAGCTGTTCATGCTGAGTAAGATGGAGGCTGGGTGTCCATGTTAATTGAGATAGCATCTAGCTGAGTGTCCTTGTTAAGTGAGATAGCATCTAGCTGCTCATGCTGAGTAAGATGGAGGCTGGGTGTCAATGTTAAGTGAGATAGCATCAAGCTGTTCATGCTGAGTAAGATGGAGGCTGGCTATCCATGTTAAGTGAGATAGCATCTAGCTGTTCATGCAGATTAAGATGGAGGTTTGGTGTCCATGTTAAGTGAGATAGCATATAGCTGTTCATGCTGAGTAAGATAGAAGCTGGGTGTTTATGTTAAGTGAGATAGCATCTAGCTGTTCATGCTGAGTAAGATGGAGTCTGGGTGTTTATGTTAAGTGGGATAGCATCTAGCTGTTCATGATGAGTAAGATGGAGGCTGGGTATCCATGTTAAGTGAGATAGCATCTACCTGTTCATGATGAGTAAGATGGAGGCTGGGTACCCATGTTAAGTGAGATAGCATCTAGCTGTTTATGCTGAGTAAGATGGAGGCTGGATATCCATGTTAAGTGAGATAGCATCTAGCTGTTCATGCTGAGTAAGATGAAGGCTGTGTGTCCATGTTAAGTGAGATAGCATCTAGCTGTTTATGCTGAGTAAGATGGAGGCTGGGTATCCATGTTAAGTGAGATAGCATCTAGCTGTTCATGATGAGTAAGATGGAGGCTGGGTATCCATGTTAAATGAAATAGCATCTAGCTGTTCATGCTGAGTAAGATGTAGGCTGGGTATCCAAGTTAAGTGAGATAGCATCTAGCTGTTCATGCTGAGCAAGATGGAGGCTTTGTGTCCATGTTAAGTGAGATAGCATCTAGCTGTTCATGCTGAGTAAGATGGAGGCTGAGTGTCCATGTTAAGTAAGATAGCATCTAGCTGTTCATTCTGAGTAAGATGGGGGCTGGGTGTCCGTGTTAAGTAAGATAGCATCTAGCTGTTCATGCTGAGTAAGATGGAGGCTGGGTGTTTATGTTAAGTGAGATAGCATCTAGCTGTTCATGCGGAGTAAGATGGAGGCTGGGTGTCCATGTTAAGTGAGATAGCATCTAGCTGTTCATGCAGAGTAAGATGGAGGTATGGTGTCCATGTTAAGTGAGATAGCATATAGCTGTTCATGCTGAGTAAGATGGAAGCTGGGTGTTTATGTTAAGTGAGATAGCATCTAGCTGTTCATGTTGAGTAAGATGGAGGCTGGGTGTCCATGTTAAGTGAGATAGCATCTAGCTGTTCATGCAGAGTAAGATGGAGGTTTGGTGTCCATGTTAAGTGAGATAGCATATAGCTGTTTATGCTGAGTAAGATGGAGGCTGGGTGTTTATGTTAAGTGAGATAGCATCTAGCAGTTCATGCTGAGTAAGATGGAGTCTGGGTGTTTATGTTAAGTGGGATAGCATCTAGCTGTTCATGCTGAGTAAGATGGAGGCTGGGTGTTTATGTTAAGTGAGATAGCATCTAGCTGTTCATGCTGAGTAAGATGGAGGCTGGGTATCCATGTTAAGTGAGATAGCATCTAGCTGTTCATGACGAGTAAGATGAAGGCTGGATATCCATGTTAAGTGAGATAGCATCTAGCTGTTCATGATGAGTAAGATGGAGGCTGGGTATCCATGTTAAGTGAGATAGCATCTAGCTGTTTATGCTGAGTAAGATGGAGACTGGGTATCCATGTTAAGTTAGATAGCATCTAGCTGTTCATGATGAGTAAGATGGAGGCTGGGTATCCATGTTAAGTGAGATAGCATCTAGCTGTTCATGCTGAGTAAGATGAAGGCTGTGTGTCCATGTTAAGTGAGATAGCATCTAGCTGTTTATGCTGAGTAAGATGGAGGCTGGGTATCCATGTTAAGTGAGATAGCATCTAGCTGTTCATGCTGAGTAAAGTGGAGGCTGGGTATCCATGTTAAGTTAGATAGCATCTAGCTGCTCATGCTGAGTAAGATGAAGGCTGTGTGTCCATGTTAAGTGAGATAGCATCTAGCTGTTCAAGCTGAGTAAGATGGAGGCTGGGTGTCCATGTTAAGTGAGAGAGCATCTAGCTGTTCATGCTGAGTAAGATGGAGGCTGGGTGTCCATGTTAAGTGAGATAGCATCTAGCTGTTCATGCTGAGTAAGATGGAGGCTGGGTGTCCATGTTAAGTGAGATAGCATCTAGCTGTTCATGCTGAGTAAGATGGAGGCTGGGTGTCCATGTTAATTGAGATAGCATCTAGCTATTCATGCTGAGTAAGATGGAGGCTGGGTATCCATGTTAAGTGAGATATCATCTAGCTGTTCATGCTGAGTAAGATGGAGGCTGGGTATCCATGTTAAGTGAGATAGCATCTAGCTGTTCATGCTGAGTAAGATGGAGGCTGTGTGTCCATGTTAAGTGAGATAGCATCTAGCTGTTCATGCTGAGTAAGATGGAGGCTGTGTGTCCATGTTAAGTGAGATAGCATCTAGCTGTTCATGCTGAGTAAGATGGAGGCTGGGTGTCCGTGTTAAGAAAGATAGCATCTAGCTGTTCATGCTGAGTAAGATGGAGGCTGGTGTTTATGTTAAGTGAGATAGCATCTAGCTGTTCATGTTGAGTAAGATGGAGGCTGGTTGTCCATGTTAAGTGAGATAGCATCTAGCTGTTCATGCTGAGTAAGATGGAGACTGGGTGTCCATGTTAAGTGAGATAGCATCTAGCTGTTCATGCTGAGTAAGATGGAGGCTGGGTGTCCATGATAAGTGAGATAGCATTTAGCTGTTCATGCTGAGTAAGGTGGAGGCTGAGTGTCCATGTTAAGTGAGATAGCATCTAGCTGTTCATGCTGAGTAAGATGGAGGCTGGGTGTCCGTGTTAAGAAAGATAGCATCTAGCTGTTCATGCTGAGTAAGATGGAGGCTGGTGTTTATGTTAAGTGAGATAGCATCTAGCTGTTCATGTTGAGTAAGATGGAGGCTGGTTGTCCATGTTAAGTGAGATAGCATCTAGCTGTTCATGCTGAGTAAGATGGAGACTGGGTGTCCATGTTAAGTGAGATAGCATCTAGCTGTTCATGCTGAGTAAGATGGAGGCTGGGTGTCCATGATAAGTGAGATAGCATTTAGCTGTTCATGCTGAGTAAGATGGAGGCTGGGTGTCCATGTTAAGTGAGATAGCATCTAGCTGTTCATGTTGAGTAAGATGGAGGCTTGGCATTTGACATTGGGCTATCGATGATTGATGCAAATGAGCCTGGGCTTCCCATGTAGAGTATAACTGATCAAGGAAAAGTTAAATGGAATGCTGCCTTTCATAGGAATATTTGTTCTTATGCATTTGGCTCATCGGCCATATTTTAATCTGTAGTAGAATGGGAGCAGGAATTTGATTATGCGTTTAACCAGCAAGATTAAGTCATGAGGGACCATGCTGAGACTGAGGCTGGGGTTAAAGTATGAAATATTAAATCATGGGTGATTGTGTTGAGATTGAGGCTGGGTGATTATACTAAGGAAGGTTAAGATAAGGATTCTGCTGAGTGAGATTGATGCTGGATAATTGCTGTCAATGAAGCTCGAACTGACAGAACTATGTTGAGTTACATTAGTTTGGGATTGTTGGGTTAAGTGACACTGAGGCTGGTCTTGTTCATGTGATGTCTGTGGGATTTTGAATGCTGATTGATTGAGGAACTGCCAGCTGCTTACTGGAAAAGCAGAAGCTAAAACACCCTTTATTGGGAGAGTTTTTAGTCTGCGTGGCCTGTGGAGATTGGAAGTTCCATTTGAAGCTTTTAATAAGTAGCCTGACAATACAGCTGTATGCTATAAATGTATTTCTGATTTCCACAGAGATACTGAAAGGTTGCACCACTGAAGAAGACTGCCAGAGGCTGAAACGCTCCATGACCAATGGTGACATTCATGTCTGCTGCATTGATAACTACTGTAACCCATGACCTGGCTACCACGCCCACTCTGCTCTCAGACCTGGGGTAGCACCCTTAGCATTGCTGGTTTGTGATCAACCTCTATCTGTGTTTGAAATAGACCACAGATATTGATTCTTATAATAAAATTTTATGCTTCCTCTAGTTATTGCTTTTTTTATATTGAAAAATCAGAGAACTTTCTTGTTTTGACCTTCAGACTCCGTCACTTATACATAGTTCCCACCTCGGCCATGTTTTCCTGGACACTTATAAGTTACACATGCTGCAGGGTGTGCAGGAGGAACATGAATATTGCAGTCTAGGGGCAATATTTTGGTTCTGTCCAGCAACACAATGCATGTTCCTCCCTGCTTACCCTACAGCATGTGTAACTTATAAGTGTCCTGGAAAACATGGCTGAGGTGGCCACCCTACTTATACCATCATCATCCCTTTAAAGGAACATGAGAGTAATTTATTTTACTATATTCTTTTTACAATATGTTCTTATTTACAAAAAATGTTTCTAGTAAAATATGGTTAGATTTTGTGATATTGTTCATTGTGCACAAAGCCCACTGAGAAAACATTCCCGGTGAGCAGAATGCACGGATAGCACTGGATAAATAACAAACAATAGACACTAGAGCTCCAACCAGAAGACAAAATATTAGAAGATAAAATTATCTTTACAGAAGTGGCATTAACCCAATACATGCAGTGCTATAACAAACAGATACAAAATACACAGCACATTTGTTTTGTCTGACAGGTCACAGGGGAAACCTCAGTTACAACAAAAATGCATATAAATTATTTATCAAACAAACAAACACACTTGTACAGCATAAAAAATAAAATGCAACCATTTATTTTGTCCAAAACCATGTGGGAGTCACAGAGCTCAATTCTATAAAGCTCTCTGGGCTTGTAAGACTCTATATGGAATTCTCACCAGTACTAATGAGTCTTTGTACTTATTCTATAAGAGCAGTTTTTACCTTGAGAACATTATGGGGCCCATTTATCAAGTGTTGGGCGGACATGATCCGCTGTAGCATACGCTGTCGGCATTTATCATTGCACAAGCATTTTGTGTTAACTGCTTGTGCAATACCGCCCCCTGCACATTTGTGCCCAATCGGCCACTAGCAGGGGTGGCAGACGAGTGAAGGAGCAGCGGTCTTATGACTGCTGCTACTTAACTTATGTTTCAGGGGAACCTGAAACTACGGAGGTAGAATAGCTACCCCTATGTCTCACAAAGTGGTGTTCCCTGCTTTTACGTATGTAATACAATGCATACATTACAATAGCGCTCTTAAAAATCATAATTTAAAGATTGTATAAAACAGGGAGCGTGTCCGGCCGACGGCCATGACAGGCTACATTATCTATTGCTGCGTTCTGATAATAGGCAATCTGCTAATAAACCTCATATAACTCCAACATCGAACACTGCAGGCAACATATTCTAATAGATAAACATCTGTGCTATTGAATGACATCGATATTACTCCAAACTGAAGATTCCTAATTGAGCTCCGACTGGTGGATATTTGGCGGCGGCCTCCTAAACACCCAACACTCTTTATGGTACCGGGTAATGGAACCCTAATCAGACAGAAATGGATCGGCTAAAAAAATTGAGCTCTTTGATAGACGATCACTTTATGAAGCTGTCACAACACATTACTGAATGTGTTAAAACTAACAACAATTCTAAAGATGGCGCCATATTTTCTACCACTACAAGCAACATGAGCCCGACAACTAATAATACCTAAGGCCTCCCTGAGGCCTTGCGACAGGAGCTGCAAAGCGTCAAAGTCTCAAAGGAGTTATTTCAGCACGTCAATGGGAATGTCGCAGCTGTTGCAGAAAAAGAAGATTGGAGAATGCGGAAACAGCTATCTCAGGCACTGATCATCACCGCTACTAATATGGGAGCCAAGCTCAGATCTAAACTCTCTTACCTACAATCAAGGCGCTCTGCACACAATAAATGTGACCACCATGTGCAACACTTCCACCTCCGGAGCAGACATTGAAGTAGGGGTACAACAACAGCTGCTGGGCTGTGCAGTCGGCACGGCTCTTACCCGGAACATGAAGAGAGGAGTGGGATGTTGAGTTTTCCACCGCAAGCACACATTTGCAGTAGGTATGGTATGGAAAACCACCTGAACTATGCCTTAGATTGCCGAAACTATCTACTGCCTATCGAAATATCCTTTGGCTGCCAAATCTGTGGACCCACTTATTAAGCGCAATTCACCTTTCCTATAATTGTCACCTACTGACTCTAACTATAGCCTAATAATGGCAATGGATCCTGATACATGCAAGTATTCTATATTACCTTTTAAAAGTTTGTCTGTTAGATGATTGTACTGTTCTTACCATTTTAAGCAGGTCTATTCTGATAGTTCAGGATATATAGGAGCGCCAAGGGCTTAGATATACTACTGGAATGAAACAATCCTTATTAAACTCTCTTAGAGTTAGTGTGATC
The DNA here is from genome assembly GCF_027579735.1 of Bombina bombina. Classification (NCBI taxonomy): domain Eukaryota; kingdom Metazoa; phylum Chordata; class Amphibia; order Anura; family Bombinatoridae; genus Bombina; species Bombina bombina. Next base: position 27,404,485 of record NC_069509.1, read on the forward strand.
CTAAGTAATGGTTCAATAACTCATATAAATCACTTGATTATTATACAAATATATTTATTTTAGCTCATAAGATGCTGATGTGATAAAGATAAAGATTGTTAAAATCAATTAAAATTAGACCATATACAATAAAACATAAACTTCCAAAGACTCTATACAATAGAGAATATATAGTATAATAACTATCATCCAATATCCTACAATGCAAAATTTTGGGTCATGAGCCCTCCTTGGTACACACCAAGGTGTATTGAGATCTATTGAGATACAATAATACAAGATAAAAACTCCACTTGAAGGTGTACAATGTGATGATTCCAATTCTAATTGGTAGTGCAAGATCTGTGTTTAACAGCAAATTAACATCAGATTTTCTCAATAATCAAAATTAGAAAATCCAAAACAAATTGTTGTGAAAAATAGTGTAAATCACCGTGATTCATAGATCAAAAAATGAAAAAATAGAAAATAAAAAATAACAATGAACATACAAATTGGGTGGTGAATACCGTGCGTGGGTGTAATCAATTAAATTAGTAAAGATATCCTACTTGTTACAACCTAAACTAAACTGGTACCAGCTATTATCTCAGTAAACCTATTATAGCTCTGAGGATAATGGAACTCGGTGGACTCAGCGGTCCGTTTGGAGTATCTAACTCCACTACTATATCACCAATATGTAATATAAACAATGAATGCAGTTAAAATGTATTGATTACAAAGAATTAACTCTAATTATGCCAGAAGAAAAATAAAAATAAAAAATATAAAAAATATATATATGTTAGTCCACAATTAATAAATGTCCATAAAAAGTCAATTGGTAAAAGGCGGATCCATATGATGTTTGATACAAAAAGACAGGGAAATCCTCAAAGTGCGGTGGGGTCCAATGTCCTACTGCTTAATAACAAATACCTGAAAAAAAAAGGGGAAAGTGCACTAAACAAATGCGCTACAGGGGTATGGACTATTGAAAATAGTCTTACCGTTCAAAAACCTGGTCCTGGATATAATGAGCCTCTCAAATCTTTAGTAAAAAGTTGTCGTCTACGCGTTTCGGCCCTCGTAACAGGGCCTTTTTCAAGACCACAACCTAGAAGATTATATGATGAGAATCATCAGGGTTACCATCAAAGAGGAAACCAATATGAAAACATGTGTTATTACAGAAGACCGTACGATGATGACCATCAAGGCTATCACCAAAGAAGGAACCAGTTTAACAACATGGGATATCAAAGATCTTTTAACAACAACAGGAGTTACAGAAGGAACAATATGCATGGAGATTATTGGCATAACATGCCTCCTGAATCTCACAGATTTTATGGGAACTCTAATCCCAACAACACACCTCAATATGAACCAAGAGAGGGACACTACCCACCTGGTGGAAATAATGACTATAATAATAGACCTTATCAGCCTTTCACAAGCAAGGACAATTACGGACAGTTCCAACAAAGTATTGACAACTTAAGGTTTGAACAACAACATCACAGAAGGGATCAACACAATGAACGGCAATTTAGAGATCAGAACAATGAACAAAGAAACCCAAGGGGACAAAATTACGACTGGAGAAACAATCACAACGAGATGACCAATAGGTTTTCCCCCCTAGTGACTACCACTTCAAGAAGAACAATGGATACACCAAGAGACGATGTCAATTCAGCCTCTACTTCGACTTCTTTTTTAGGAGTGGGTTCCAACAACCCCCCCATGTTGGAACAAAGGGGAAAAAGAAAACAGGTCACACTAGAAGATGTGGACACCCCAGTGAAAAGAAGACACACCGGGGACGAAGGTCGGGATCCAGATATAAGAACAGACCCCATCTGGTCCAAACAACACTAGAAAAAACAACCACCAGAGAAGTCATAGGAGGAGAAAAAAGCCAAAATGAAGTAAAAGGAGTCTTCAATTTAAGTAACATTAGCCTGGAGACTGAAGAAAAAGAAATATTGGGGTTGGGTCTATCTTATGCACCGTCTAGAGGATTGGATAAATTCCAAACGTATCTGAATACGAAAGAGTTCGTAAGAAAACTCACTTTGAAGAGATACTTCTTAAAGTCACCAATGGAGAGGAATACCCCTTTCTCAGTTAGCTCCTCCACTGAAGACCAATTTCAACACTCCGATCTCAAACCAAAGTCTCATTTTTACCCCACTCATTGTAAAGGACCGGCCATTGAGACATTCGAAACAATGGTGTGTAATGATATAAAGAAGTTGAAATCCAACAAGGCATATAATAGAAATCTTAATGCTAAGCAACTCAACACCATATCGAATTTGGAAAAGAACTACGATATCATCATTAAATCAGCCGACAAAGGCGGGGGCATTGTAATAATGAACAGGATGGACTATCAGAAAGAATCAGGAAGAATTCTAGGAGACAAAGACACTTATGAAATTTTGGAAGCTGACCCAACAAACGAATACAAAAGAACACTTGATGATCTGCTCATCGAGGCCAACGGAATGGGCATTCTTAATGATAAGGAATATCAATACTTGAGTGTGAAACATCCAAAGATTCCAGTGTTTTACCACCAGCCCAAAATCCACAAAAGTTTGGTCAACCCACCGGGGAGGCCCATAATATCGGGCATTGGATCGGTGTCGAGTAATCTATCTGAATATATAGATAAGAAATTACAACCATATGTCAGAACTTTACCATCATATCTGAGAGACTCCACCGAAGTACTGAATCTACTAAGAGATATAGAATGTGATGATAGCTATATCATGATTACCAGTGATGTAACATCGTTATACACCTCAATTCCACACAAGAGAGGATTGGATTCTATCAGCTACTTCCTAGAAAAAGATGACAGCATGCCAGAACCCCAGAGGAGGTTCATATTGGATGGGATTGACTACATCCTCCAACATAATTATTTCCACTGTGTTAATAAGTTCTATCGTCAAGTTTGTGGGACAGCCATGGGGACCAGGTTCGCGCCCAGCTACGCTAATCTCTATATGGGTAGATGGGAAACCATTTTTTGGGAATCCTGTCCGGCGGGCGCGGACCTGGTCTTATACAAAAGGTATATAGATGACCTTCTAATTATCTGGAAGGGAAGTGAGGACGATTTGAAACATACATTGGATGTAATGAATTTGAATCAATCTAATCTGAGATTTACCAACTCCATCAGTAAAGACCACATTGTTTTCTTAGATCTGGACATCAGAGTGGTCAATGGGAAGATCGAAACATCCACCCACTTCAAGGAAGTGGACTCTAACAATTATGTCCACCACATGAGCTGCCATCACAAAAAATGGATATCGAATATCCCAAAAGGGCAATTGTTAAGGATAAAGAAAAATTGCTCAAGTGATGAAATGTGGGTTAAACAATCGTCAATACTGAAAACTAGATTCCTGGAAAGAGGATATAGTGAATCCCTCATAGACAAGACTATCATTGAAGTGAATAACACGAAAAGAGATACCCTCTTAACATACAAGAGGAAACCAAATAAAGAAAAATTTGAAGGTCTAAAAATTCCTTTTATCACTCAATATGGAGAAAGAAAAAAGACTATTGAGGATATAATCAAAAGACATTGGCACCTACTCAAAAATGACGACATTCTAGGCGAACAATTAACAGAACAACCGAGTTTCGTCTATAGGAAGGCCAATAATCTAAAATCGATCCTGGCTCCTAGCATACCTAAGCAGAAGAAAGAGAAGAACTCTACAGATATCATGGGTAAAAAATTGTGTGGTTTTTACCCATGCCACTTCTGCAAAGCATGCACACATAGAAAGAAAACTAATGAGATCAAGTCCAAAGTATCCAATGAAATGTTCCACATTAAACAAACCTTGAAATGCACAGATCAGAATGTAGTTTATTTGGTTGAGTGTGGGTGTGGCCTGCAGTATGTAGGCCAGACCTCCAGAAAATTAAAAGACCGAATTCGAGAACATCTGTTGCAGATTAAATGGAAGAAGGTTGACCTACCAATCTACAAACACTTTAAAGAAGCACATGGTGGAAGTGATAAAAGCTTCAAATACATGGGAATTTGTAAATTGAATAAAGATTGGAGAGGAGGAGACATGGAACTAAAATTATTAAAAACAGAATCGAAATGGATCTTTAACCTAGATTGCATTTACCCAAAAGGTCTTAATGCAAATTTTGAGATTGTCCATCTGTTTTGATTAGTCCAGAGTAATTGTCCCAATATCTACTCTGAGATCATCCATTCTAAGTCATCTTTAGACTTTCTGAATCATATATCACTATCTAGCTTGGACCAGTTAATTGAAGCTTTATTCCTGAAAATCTTTAGAGTAGTACAAATGCCAAGTAATCTATGAAGAAATATTTTGGCTAATAGTTCTGGATATGTTAGATCAACAAACACATATAAAGAGTAACAGTCCAAACGAAAAGTTTCAAAAGGGAATTTTTCACCAATTTTTAACTACATTTTTAACTAGATTTTTTATATTTTCCATTAACTTTTGTGAGTATATGCAATTAGTTTGTTATTTATTTAACAGACATCCGCCTTTTTTTAAATTTTTTTAATTAATTTAATAATTTAATGAATTGATTAATTAATTAATTAATCAATTTTTTTATTTTTTGATTTTTTGTCTGATATCCTGTCTTATTTTATGTTTGATTTTTTGTAATATTGATAAGGTGAATGACATGCATTGAATCTGGAATGAGGACCAAGCCTGTGAACTAGGGAGCACTCACCTAAATAACATCAAAATGTGATTTACATTGTAATGATTAACAGATGATCGTGTTGATCATATTGTATATATTAAACCTAATGTATATCCTGGATATATCAGCCCCAAATAGGTAAATGAAACTTTAGGATCACTCATATGCCAAAGTAATATTACACATATCCCAACGGATGTGAATTGAGACATATTAAATAAATAACTAATATCATTTCAAGAAAAAATAAATAACATGTTGTCTAATGTTTATGCCGACTTTGCCCATTTCCAATATGGCTCCGTAAAACCGGAAGCATCAAAAACCGGAAGTGTTATACGCATCGACTTCCGGTATGTTAACGGAAGTGCGGCTTTTTCGGCAATTGACAATCCAACAACATCCGCTCTATTTAGCGCCATTTTTTCAAACAAACGCCCACATACAATAGTATATAAGGTCAGTATTAATGTAGCCTCTATATGTCTTGAAAAAGGCCCTGTTACGAGGGCCGAAACGCGTAGACGACAACTTTTTACTAAAGATTTGAGAGGCTCATTATATCCAGGACCAGGTTTTTGAACGGTAAGACTATTTTCAATAGTCCATACCCCTGTAGCGCATTTGTTTAGTGCACTTTCCCCTTTTTTTTTAAGGTATTTGTTATTAAGCAGTAGGACATTGGACCCCACCGCACTTTGAGGATTTCCCTGTCTTTTTGTATCAAACATCATATGGATCCGCCTTTTACCAATTGACTTTTTATGGACATTTATTAATTGTGGACTAACATATATATATTTTTTATATTTTTTATTTTTATTTTTCTTCTGGCATAATTAGAGTTAATTCTTTGTAATCAATACATTTTAACTGCATTCATTGTTTATATTACATATTGGTGATATAGTAGTGGAGTTAGATACTCCAAACGGACCGCTGAGTCCACCGAGTTCCATTATCCTCAGAGCTATAATAGGTTTACTGAAATAATAGCTGGTACCAGTTTAGTTTAGGTTGTAACAAGTAGGATATCTTTACTAATTTAATTGATTACACCCACGCACGGTATTCACCACCCAATTTGTATGTTCATTGTTATTTTTTATTTTCTATTTTTTCATTTTTTGATCTATGAATCACGGTGATTTACACTATTTTTCACAACAATTTGTTTTGGATTTTCTAATTTTGATTATTGAGAAAATCTGATGTTAATTTGCTGTTAAACACAGATCTTGCACTACCAATTAGAATTGGAATCATCACATTGTACACCTTCAAGTGGAGTTTTTATCTTGTATCATTGTATCTCAATAGATCTCAATACACCTTGGTGTGTACCAAGGAGGGCTCATGACCCAAAATGTTGCATTGTAGGATATTGGATGATAGTTATTATACTATATATTCTCTATTGTATAGAGTCTTTGGAAGTTTATGTTTTATTGTATATGGTCTAATTTTAATTGATTTTAACAATCTTTATCTTTATCACATCAGCATCTTATGAGCTAAAATAAATATATTTGTATAATAATCAAGTGATTTATATGAGTTATTGAACCATTACTTAGGATCACACTAACTCTAAGAGAGTTTAATAAGGATTGTTTCATTCCAGTAGTATATCTAAGCCCTTGGCGCTCCTATATATCCTGTACCATTGTTTCGAAATTAGACCTATTAGGGGGTCTTCCTTATAGTGAGCAGATATCGGTCCAGAGCGCTGGTTACTTTCTCATACAAGTCTATTCTGATAGTTGCCTCTTAGAAGGTTGGTAGTTATTTATGTTTAGAGTCCAGAATGTTTGCATTTAGCCCTATACCTTATTTTCAAGTTTAGCAATAGCTAATAGTCTGAAGGATCTCACTATCTATACTTTACAGGGTTTATAAAAGTGCATTAAGTATATAAGGAAATTTAAGGCAAATTGCCTGGAATGCACATAAGGGTTAAGGCCAAGACGGAGGAGTGGGAGTGTTCTGGTTTGTGTGTGTGTGAAACAATGTTGCAGATAGAGAGGAGGGGTCCTAGCTTTTACCTTTTTAAGCCCTGTACAGGAAGTACAAGTCCTCTTTCTGCTGGTTTCTTCAAAGTTTTCACATGAAGCGTTCAAGGAGATCTAAGGTACCTCCAAAGCAAATCATGGAGGCTATGGAGGAAGCTACAGAGAGAGAAGTCGTAGAGGAGAGGGATGAAGCTGAGGAATGGATTGCACCATCCCCTGAAATGGTGGGTTGTACCCCTTTGTTTTCTCCTTCCTATGTCCCTCCCCAGGGCGAGCCTAGTGAGGAAGGTAGTGCTACGACTATGCCAGAGATCTCTGATCAGGCCCTGTTGGAGGCCATTAACCAGGAGGGTGGCTGGTGAGACAATGTAGGCCCCTCAGATGTGGCGTCTGAGCCAGTGGGCCCTGTGGTTTATGCTGGGCCTTCTCATGGCGGTGACTGGCCCTTCTAAATTAGCCTTCGGTCCCTCCAATGTCCCTCCCGGTTTATCCGTTGTGTTTCCCGGCCCTCCTCAGGTCATTCCCGGTCCCTCTTGACCCCTTAATTTCCCTTCTATAGTTTGTGGGTATAGTGGGAGCACCGGGGCCTTACCTGGGCTTTCCGCAGCCTTGTCCCACGAATCCATTGCGGCGGCTGTGTACCTCTTCCAAATGCTGGCGTCGGTGATGTCCGGGACTCCGGGTGGATCCCACGTGGTCCAAGGTTCGGCGATCGGTGTTGCACATGCTCCTCCGGTGGTTTCAGCCTTCTCCGTGTCGACTTCTGGTCTCGGGTCCTCCAGCGGCGGTACTTTCGGTGACATCACTTCCAGTGACGTCACTTCCGGTTCCTCCATTCGACGCCCGGCCGTGAAGAGGAGCACATCGAGTTCCCCACACAGTTCTACAGGTAAGAAACGAGTGCCGCGTGGGGGAACTTTGGCTCCGGGGGATAGGCCTATAGGGGCGAAGGGGGCTCAGGGTGCACGGGGGCATAAGGCGGTTGCAAAAGGGGGCAACAGAGCTGCAAGGGGGCAATATGCAAATTATATAAGGCAATATGGACCTGAACTTTGTTCAGGTGATCAAGATAAGGGGGCTAATAAAACTGCTAGTGCATGGTCAGGGGCAAAGTCCTCTACGTGCAACAATAAAGGTGCTGCAACACATATTAGGCCCAGTATGAGCAGGATGGAGGTTGATAACGTGGACTCTGATTCCATGGGATTGGCGATTGGCACGGAAGATGGCAGCATGGATGGGATGGAATGTGATTGGGTAAGTTACGTTCTGCTAATAGGTTTCGCAGACGCCCCCCGGGGTCTGTTGGAAATTTCAAGATAAGTATTGCGCGCTGGGAACTGTGTGTTCCTTTCGGCACGTGTGCTGCAACTGTGGGGGACCTCACCCAGCCGCAGATTGCGTCAAGAAAAGCGAGAAGCAAGATAGGGTTGGACCACGAGGCCCTGCTGCTGGTAAGAGCGGACACCCCGCTGAGGGTGTCCGCAATTAGACCTTGGCTTGTGCTGTACCCAGATAGGGATGCGGCTGCCTTGCTGGGGTCTGGCCTCCAGGAAGGTTTCATTATTTCGGTACAAGGTAAGGTTAAAGGTTCTTTGGGCCGCAGGAACCTGATATCGACTTACCAGTTTCCAGATGCATTAAAGGAGAAATTGGGTAAGGACGTTTCGCTGGGTAGGATGACTGGACCATTTAGGGTAAAGCCGATACCGGGATTGGTTATTTCTCCTTTGGGGGTCATGCCAAAGAAAGACCCAGGGAAGTTCAGCATGATTCAACACCTTTCCTACCCAAAAGGCAGGTCAGTCAATGACGCCATCCCACAAGAATTGAGCACGGTTCATTATCAGTCCTTTGATGATGCCCTAAGGGTGGTTCGGAGGTCGGGTCAAGGTGCCTTGCTGGCAAAACTTGATGTAGAGTCTGCCTTCTGTCTGCTGCCGATTCACCCAACTTCATTTTATCTAATGGGTTGTTTTTTCAACGGATCGTATTTTGTAGACCGTTGTTTACCCATGGGGTGTTCAATTTCCTGCGCCTTTTTTGAGGCCTTCAGCTCCTTTTTGTATTGGGCTGTCGCTGAGGTGATGGGGGAGGATAGAATTGCTCATTATCTGGATGATATTTTATTGGTGGGCAGACAGGGCTCCAGGGAATGTGAGTTACTGCTGCGCACCATGAGAACGTTAATGACTAAATTTGGTGTTCCCTTTGCAGAGGACAAAACTGAGGGGCCTTGTACATGTCTTACGTTCTTAGGGATAGAAATTGACTCTGTAGCCGAGGAATGCAGACTCCCAGCAGATAATGTCCGTAGATGACCTCCCCTAAGGCAAGAATTAAGGTTAACAAAGACATGAGGGATGATCTCCAGATTTGGGATCAGTTTCTTAGGGAATTCAATGGGGTTTGCATTTGGCGCAAACCTCAGACATCCGCACAGTCCATTCACCTGCTTACGGATGCTGCGGGTTCCATCGGCTACGGAGCTTACCTAGATGGTAGGTGGAGCGCGGAGCAATGGCCGGTGGAATGGACCGTTAAAGGGCTTACCAGGAACATGTGCCTCCTGGAGCTCTTCCCCATTATGGAGGTGTTGGAGATTTGGGGAGATGAACTTAAAAACAGTTCCGTGGTTTTTTGGACGGACAATATGAGTGTGGTCTTTGCCATGAATGAACTCTCATCTTCATCCCTAGCAGTGGTAAGATATCTTAGGATTCTGGTCTTGGGATGCCTTAAGCGGAACATTGAGTTTCAGGCTAGGCATGTCCCTGGGGTTGCTAATATTATAGCTGATGCGCTTTCCCGTTTCCAAAGGGAAAACTTTAGGAAGTTTGCTCCTAACGCTGCGACTGATGGTGTTGCCTGTCCTCCTTTTCTTTGGCAGGTGGCACTGGATGGCAGTTTCTGATTCCACTACTGAAGGCGTCCCTGGCACCTTCCACTTGGAAGTCTTATGTGAGGTATTGGGAAGAATGGGTTTTCTTCTACGATGTTCAGGGATTTCCTTCCTGCGCAGGTGAGCAAGAATGGTTGCTGCGATGGCTTGCGGAGCTTAGAACTTAGCAGGTGAAAAAGGGGGCGGTGACAGCGGGGTTAGCAGCGGTGTCATTTTTCTGTAATTGTTCACTCTGACAAACTCTGACAAGACGTTTTTGGTTTGCCAAATTCTCCGGGGCTAGGGGAGGTCAGAAGTGCGATGACCGGACGTTCGGGAACCCATAACTGATGATTGGCTACTCCTTTTGCTTCAGGTTCTACCTGACGTCTGTTCCTCGGAATATGAAGTTCAACTTTTTCTGCGGCATTTGCCATGGCATTTCATGCCCTTTGAGTGGGGGAATTGGTACAGCAGTCAAAGACGGCAAAAAGTGGGAGGGGTGTTGTGCAAACACGTTCGATTCGCCGAAAATGGGGTATTGTTATTTATTTCCAGATCAAAAGTGGATCAGGAGAGTAAGGGTGCTTGGCTGTGGCTCCCTGTGAATCAGGGTTGCCCTTACGTCCTGTTGAAGGCCTTCTCGGAAGTGCGCCCAGTTTTTAATTCACCAGGACGGTACCCCTCTTACAAGATTCCAATTCCAGAGGGTCCTGGGATGGGCTGCTGAAAAGGCTGGGTTAAATCCCAATACCATAGCTCCTCATTCATTTAGGGTTGGGGCTTCTACGACAGCGGCGGTTTTAGGTTGGTCTGCTGACCGTATCATGGCACTGGGGAGGTGGAAATCTAGGAGATATCAGTTATATGTGAGACACCTTTTAGCCCACTGCTAAGTAATACAGTGTGTTTCTGTTGTTATGTTTTCACTGTTGTGGTATGGACTTAACACTTGTTTCTTTTTCAGGGCCTAGCAGTGGTCCACTCCGTGTCTGGATTGTGGGGCACTCGTTCGTGCACTGGGCAGCCATCCGAGCATCTACTTCGACCTGGAGGACAGCAACTGGGCTTCTCGTCATCTAGGGTGGCGATTAGGTGGTTAGGAAGAAGAGGCCTTTGCTGGGCAGGCCTGCCTGGATTGCTGCAAGATGCCATGAAAAGTTGGGAGAAACCCCACGTTTTGATCCTCCACTTAGGTGGAAATGATCTTGGCTCAATTCCCTATCACATCCTGCCCCCAGATCTTCTGGCGGTGGACAGTGTCCAGGGGCAGGATGTGATCGAAGTAGAGTGACGGCTATTTCCGGCCAGGGGTGAAGTCCTCAGACGCGTGTCTGGGGTGTTCCCTGCCCGTGTGATTCAAAGCCGAGAACTCCCTAAGCCATTCCAGTATTAAGCTACGCTCTGCTTCCCCTCCTGCGCCCTGGTACTGCCCATCTTGTTAGCATGGATTTCTAAGCATTAGCTAGTACCTGATTGCCGCCCCCCTGGTCTATGTTTATTCGTGCTGGTCGGTTGGTTCCTGTGTTTCCACAATAAATGTGACCTACGGGTTTCATAACCAAGAAGTTGTTTGTGTGTTTATATCTATGTTAGAAATTTAGTTAAAAGTTTACATTAAACGTTATGATGTAAATTGTTAAGGTATGATAATTCTTCCCACAGAGGAGGATGTAAGGCAAATTGCCTGGAATGCACATAAGGGTTAAGGCCAAGACGGAGAAATGGGAGTGTTCTGGTTTGTGTGTGTGTGAAACAATATTGCAGATAGAGAGGAGGGGTCCTAGCTTACCTTTTTAAGCCCTGTACAGGAAGTACAAGTCCTCTTTCTGCTGGTTTCTTCAAAGTTTTCCCCACCCTGTCCGTCCCTTGTTTATTATTTAAGGCAGCAATCGTTAGGGGGATTCATCTCTATGGTGGTCCCTAGGATTAGGGGCGTCCAAGGCATGATGAGGGCTAGTCAGCCTATTTCTGCAAGTCCAAGGACATTAAGTTTCAAATCCCCAGATGTTCAATGTGGTTTGCACCTTGTTGACCCTGGTCCTAATGGTCTGAAGTGGTGGGTCTGCACCCTGGGCTGGCGGGTGGACAGTGTCCGGGGGCAGGATGTGATTGAGGTAGAGTGACGGCTATTTCCGGCCAGGGGTGAAGTCCTCAGACGCGCATCTGGGGTGTTTCCTGCCTGTGTTATTTGAAGCCGAGAACTGCCTAAGCCATTTCAGTAATGAGCTACGCTCTGCTTCCTCTCCTGCGCCCTGGTACGGCCCATCTTGTTAGCATGGGTTACTAAGCATTAGCTAGTACATGATTGCCGCCCCTTGGTCCATGTTTATTCGTGCTGGTCGGTTCGTTCCTGTGTTTCCACAATAAACGTGACCTACGGGTTTTATAACCAAGAAGTTGTTTGTGTGTTTATTTCTATGTTAGAAATTAAGTTAAAAGTTTACATTAAACGTTATGATGTAAATAGTTTTAAGGTATGATCATTCTTCCCACAGAGGAGGATATTGCATTTAATCCCTTATGCTATTTTACTGTGAACCCCTTCCTTATTGATCTTTGCCAGTATGCATTGAAAATCATACATGTAGGTCTATTAGTTCTAATAGTGTTTTCTGGAAGTGTATAGCTGTTAGAGACCTGTACAAAGCAAAAATATTTGTCCTTCCACCTTCACCATATTTCTATGCGAGAGTACCTTTTATGAGGAATGTTATGGTCTAAACACCTATGTCTCTCATTAAGAGGCAGCCCAAAATTATATATGTATTTCACTGTATGAATATATGTAGGAATACGCAAGTATTAACCATTATAAATGCTATGCTTTATATTGAAATTACTTCACTGACCTAGTTTATATGTAGAGCGCCAGTCTCAGTACATAGTAATGTCTATATACATATTCTGCTTTAAGGTAAACCTAGACAATGATCCTTAGGCCTTTTTCTTAGTTTTAAAGGGGCGCCGCCTGCGGCTGGAGTGGTGAGACCTAATGTTTATCACTACCTGAGGATCCTTTCTATAAGCAACTACGTAATAGTATTTCTGGGTAGCTTCCTCTGTGTAATGAAATGTAATGAACTAAATGAATTAATGTCTTTTAATGATATATTCACTGTATTTACAAATCCTTATATAAAGATGTAATTGTGTCACATAGGTAACGGCACACAAGGGTTTTCCTTAGTTACATGTGTGACTTAATATGGCCGTAAGTTTTATTAACTGCAGTCAGAGGTGATAGAAAACAGAAGGATATTATACGGCTTGGTGTGATCATATGACAGTGAGAAGAACTTACCTCTAGTCCTTGGTTTTTCTGAGCTCTCAAGATATCCACCTATTAGGCTGATATGCTGCTCTGTAGGATTGCTGAGTACCGGAGCTTTCCCGCCGTCTGTGTGGGGAGAGAGACGCTGCAGCGGTGAAGCGGCCGTAGCTGATGACGTAGGCGCCTGTGCTGAGGATCCGGCTCAGATCGTATGGAGGAGGTAGAGACAGCGGATTGTCTAATAAGTATAATCTAAAATACTTAACTTGAGAGAGATGCTGGGATATAGTGGTAGACAAGGTCAGGAGGCTGATGATTCCTTTAGCAAGTTAGTAGAAAGTTAGAAGTAGTAGCTGAGTGCTTGCAGACATAGTCTTCAATAATCCAGCAAAGAATTAGAGGAAGGATGTGTCCTTTATAGGGAGGAGGTGAATCCTTACACTATGTCTGCTTTACACCATAAATTTCTCTAAGCAGAGATAATGCTTACTTTAATCTACCAATTTTGGACATTCAGCACATAAGGTCCCCATAGTTTATAGGTTTAGCACTTCATGGATGCAACCAAGTTACACTATTTTAGAAGGATTCCTAATCTTTCTACTCAGTGTCCTCTAAGTCATGGCCGCTGCTTGGTTGAACTAACCCCCCACTTTTTAAAGTATCCAAGCATTTTTTTTTATTGCACCTGGATACATAAAGAGCGGTTTCTCTCGCAATAAAACCGCAGTTAATCCAAGAACTTAATATATTTATCACTAACTACTATTTAGAACCAATATTATGAACACAAATTTACAGTTACTCCAATAGTTGTATTATCCAGAACTAAGATTGTAAGCAAATATTTACATTTACAGTGTCGACATTCAAGATTTATAATATATATCCCAATTGGCGCATGTTTATTTGTATGTATATATGGCCACCATATATGTGTGTTTACGGTTTATCAAGATAATATGTTGTTTATACTCTCATATAAGATATACTGGCTGGTGCTAAACATAGCATTTTTATTTATATATGGTTGCTTAACAGTTGGGCTTATTGTTTATTAAAATAATATAAAGTTTGCATTCTCATATAGGATATACTAAATTGTCTATGCTACCACTTGTATACCGACACTATTAGACTCTTTGTTCACTGTCTTGATTGGCAGTTTATAAATACTGTTTAACATTTACCACTCAGTAATACCCACTCTAGATATCTCACATACAAAGGTTTAATTCCTTAAGTTATAGAAATTCTACAATGTTTTATGTAATCTTATGTGAGACTAATTCCAAATCAATACAAAACAAAGAAAAAGTTAATATCACTGTTATTTTTTATTTGTATTCTGAAAATGTGAGGTTCATTTTCTACACATTTAAACTATCCTGTGATGTAACAGATATGATGTGTATTATTTTTCAACAAGGGATAGCGAGAGAACAAAGCACATTTGAAATATAAGTGAATTTAAAAAGTGTCTTAAAATGACCTGCTCTATCTGAATCATGGTGGACTTTCCTATCCCTTTAGTTCTTAGGATATCCTTTAAAGAGATTGAGGCCCATTTATCAAGCTCCGTATAGAGCTTGTGGGTCCGTGTTTCTGGCGAGTCTTCAGACTCGCCAGAAACACCAGTTATGAAGCAGAGGTCTAAAGACCGCTGCACCATAACCCTGTCCGCCTGCTCTGATGAGGCGGACAGGAATCGCCGGAATTCAACCCGATTGAGTACGATCGGGTTGATTGACACCCCCTGCTGGCGGCCGATTGCCTGCGAGTCTGCAGGGGGCAGCGTATTGCTCTCCGTTTTCAGCAATGTCTGTCGGACCTGATCCGCACTGTCGGATCAGGTCCGACAGACATATGATAAATAGGCCCCTTTGTCTTTACCACCTTTTACTGCAAATTTATTCCATGAGCCAACCTCCCTTTCCATAATGAAGACCTGAACCTACTGACCTCTAAAGCTTGGTGCCTTTTCTAGTCTTGCTCATTTGTGACAAATCCTTTCAGCCTCAGCTTTATTATATCCCTTAAGAGGACAGTTTACCCTCAATGTTTCTCCCCTTTAATTTGTTCCCAATTATTCTTTTTAGCTGGAGTGTATTAAATTGTTAACAAATAGTTCATTTACCTTTATGTGGGTATTTGAATTAGCTGATTTTGCCTGTTATATCCCTACCTATACTGAAAGTATTAGCTATAGAAATGCTTTGTAAACACAGACAGCAGAAGATATTACACCTCAGTGGGAGGTAGGACAGAGATAAGCAATAAAATGTTAATTTTTAATTGTTCTCCCCAATAATCTAAACTTTGCCAGATCAGACATGGTTTTCTTAATGACCCTTCACGGGCTAACCTGATAGTTCCTGCTAGGGGCCGGATGTCTCCTATAGAAAGTAATGGAGCTTGCTGGAAAGTAAAATTTCACTGGGTAGTATCGTAGAGTAAAGTTAGCAGTGAGCAGGGGGCGCACTTTAAATATTAAATCCTGGGATCGAAAATAAATCACATTGTGCTGCGTTCTGCGTATAACATCTTACCAGGGATAGGCAAGGTGTCTGTACACGGACATTGGTGTCCGTGACTGGCCCTTGCAGTATCCGCCACCCATTTTTTGGAGGGGAGGGAGGAGTAGGACAGATGCATGCTGATCCTCACTCCTTCTTGCCCCAAGCGGCGCCATGCTTAGTAGTGGGAAAGTGAGGGAAGAAGCAAGCTGCCTGCAGTCAACTAATCGTTTGTCGTAACCCATCCCAATTCCTTGATCTGTGCGGCAGCGTGGTGCTGGTGTCTGTGTGTAGAAGACCACTGCCTACTCTGACAAACCTTACGTAACCAAGTAAGTAACCAACCATAATGATCATGCAATTAACATCAAGGTGGGTGGGTTTGGTCAGGAGTTGCAGACTCTCAATATAGCCACAAAAATTAAATAAAAGGTAATACCACAAGCAGTGTTTATATAAATGTTATTTTAAAATTCTTTGATTAAATGACTAATTTGTACTTGTGAAACTAGACCAAGGGCGTCCAACGTGCGGCCCATTTGACAGCAAAGTGTCGCTCTCCTGACTTATAGAAACATAGAATATGTCGGCAGATAGGAAACATTCGGCCTATCTTGTCTGCCCAATTTTCTGAATACTTTAATTAGTTCCTGGCCTTATCTTATATCTAGCATAACCTTATGCCTATCCCATGCATGTTTAAACTACTTCACTGTCTCTACCACTTCTGCTGGATGGCTATTTCACCATGTATCCACTACCCTCTCTGTAAAGAGAGTGTCTTTTGATGTTTTTAATTTGAAATGTACCTTGGTGTCCTTCAATAACGTCTGTACTTTGGAAAATGTCCGCCACAGCCTTGGTCCGTGCCTATCCCTGGGGGTGATACATTGTATCATATTGAGTATAGAAGGGGTTAACAATGTATATATAAAAAGGTGAATACACAAATATTTAAGAACAACTAAAAAACATATACGGTGGACTGCTCCCTGAGTATACGGCAATATACTATTAATCCTCAAACAGTTATCACAAGAGAAGAGGCGTGTAGTTGGAGCCTTGTTCTGATAGTGGATAGTAGTGGGGTATTTGTGTAGCTGTTGGGTATTTGTTGGTTATTTGTATAGCTCTACTTAAATTGTATTAATTGGCAAACCATTCCAGCCACTTTGGCTGTGAATCTTATAATTGTTCCTCTTGATGCTACCCATACAAGCATAATCCTATAGCCCAAACCTTACAAACTGGTATTGTATACAGCTACAGTACAGTACTTAAAGGTAATAGGAATCAGCCTAATAGCTGTTGGTTACCTGTGTAACTCTGCAATAACGGTATTAATTAAGAAACTATTCCAGCCACTTTGGGTGTGAATTTTATAATCATTCTTTTTGATGCTACTCACACTAGTATAATCCTATAGCCCTAGCTCTACAAGCTGGTATTCTATACAGCAACATACCGGTATTAAAAAGGTAATAGGATTCAGCCACTGTGGCTATTGAATTCATAGCTTTATCTCTAGGCCACCATTATGATAATTACCCTACGTACGCTTATGTATGACCAGGTAGCCCTATATCATGCCAACATATGAAATGTAAATAGATGTTGCTTTTCTTTGCTGTGAAATTTATAGCCTCACTATCCACATGATATCTCAGTATGAGCTTACACTTAATGCATAAGGTTGGAGTACTGGTAGCACATATCAAGGTAATAAACGGTAAATAGGCATTTAGGCAAATAGGCCACTTTGGCTGAAGATTTAATAGGCCATATTTGTGCGACCTACCTGGGAACTCCCTCCAGTACAATGGCGGACACGCCTCTTCTCTTGTGATAACCGTTTGAGGATTAATAGTATATTGCCGTACACTCAGGGAGCAGTCCACCGTATATGTTTTTAAGTTGTTCTTAAATGTTTGTCTATTCACCTTTTTTATATATACCTTGAGTAAAAGTTAAGTTTTCATTTATTCGTTTAACCCCTTCTATACTCAATATGATACAATGTATCACCTCCTCTTTCTATTTATAGAACCCATATGTTATCAATCTTAAAACAAAATACAAATGAAGGGACCTATAAAACCACCAAGTAATATTTCATTGTGAATAATAACGTGAGAGTAATAGGTATGAGACCTATGGCAGAACAGTGCTGGGTTAACACAATTCATAAGTTTTACTGGGCTAAGTCAAGTTACTAAAATGGGGACCAACGAAATAATAGCACAAAAAGAGGTCATGATGGATAAAGGCGCTATATAAATACTAGTTGTTATTATTATTACTATGTTCAAAATCAATGCACAATTGATTCCCATTTTTGCAATTCATATTTCTGTATTTCTATTGTGCACACAAAGACTGTAAGTGTGTATATGTGTGTGTATATATATATATATATATATATATATATATATATATATATATATATATATATATATATATATATATGTGTGTGTGTGTGTGTATGTATATATATATATATATTTTTATATGTGTGTGTGTGTGTATATATATATATATATATATATATATATACACATGTGTGTGTGTGTAGATATATATATATGTGTGTATATATATATATATACACACACACGTGTTTGTATATGTGTATATATATATATATGTGTGTGTGTATGCATATATGTATATATATATATATATATATATATATATACAGTACAGTATCTCACAAAAGTGAGTACACACATAAGTATAAGTATAAGTGTATTTATGTGTATGAATGGTACTTTCAAGGATTGGTTGATGATCTAGAATATGCTACAGCTCCCTGCTTAAATATTATCTGTCTCTACCACTTCTGCTGGATGGCTATTTCACCATGTATCCACTACCCTCTCTGTAAAGAGAGTGTCTTTTGATGTTTTTAATTTGAAATGTACCTTGGTGTCCTTCACTAACGTCTGTACTTTGGAAAATGTCCGCCACAGCCTTGGTCCGTGCCTATCCCTGCATCTTACAATCGCCTCTATTTTTGTATGCATGTGTTTTTCTGTTACGATATAAAGTATTATGCATATTTTGTTACAACCTCACCACCTTTTAGTTTTCAAAAACATACAGTGAGATCTATAGGGCGGAAATGTTTAGATAATTACGTTTGAATTTGAGAGACAATTTCATGCACGCCCATGTTCAGACCATTTTATGATAAAACAACAATTATGCTTTGTAGTATATAATAATAAATATGAATTTCTAAGTGTTATCTGCGCATCCGGTGCACTTAAATTGCGATTAACGCTGTGCATATTTAATATGATTTATTCCTGTGTAATTTACATACAAAGTTTACGTTTTTGATAAAATTTGATTTCTGATGCACCATAACAATACATTTTTCCCTGCTTATTTTTGTGTGAGTGGTTTAATTCTTTGTTTTTTTATTTATTTTAAATTATAAATGTAATTGTTCACATTTTTAATGTCAGCATCTCCTTCCCATACGAAAATGCAGTATACGCCCCTTAGTGAGACACTTTGTTTTCAGTGTAAAGTGGCTTTAGATAATTTCAAAAGGGAACTAGAAGTACTGGCAGCATTCTTAAATATACGCCAGCCCATAGACCTTTAAATCAGGCCAAGTATTGGGCTTTGGTGTATAAAGAAGCATGTGTGTGTGTACAGAAAGTGATAAAAATAGGAAAACCTGATTTCCCTACTAGCTCGACCCATTTTAATTTAAAAGAAAAACACAAACAAACAGCAATTTCTCATACATAGTTTACTCTGCAGCTGGTATAACAAGTCATTGGAAACTATTTTGCAGTACACTCTCCCTTTAATATACATAAAAGTTCCTATCACATTCCCTTTTCTACCTCCAATCTACACATATTAAGGTCATGGATTATTTTCCAATAAATGTTATTGATTAGACTGTCTACCTTTTAGTAGCCTCTAGTTTGTTTATGTCCTTCAAAACTGTACACAATAATGAGACTGAACTAGTGAACTCTTCATATACAACTGGTATCCTACTGGCCTTCCCTGCTGCACTGCTGCACTGCTTGCCAAATGCAAGGCCCGGACATATAATAATAATCATCATCATTGTCATCATCCACAGTATTTTATAGATCATTTTCTGATGCCCCTTTATAATAATCCAAATACTTAAAAAATAATGGGCCAGATTAAAAGTGGTGCGCTACTGTTAGCACAGGTCACGATAAGCAAAATCGCCACCGTGCTAACATGTGCACATATTACAGGTCACTCAAGCTCAAACTAAATTTGCGCATTCCTATATACAGTATATGAAAAAAATTATTTATATAAATATTAATATTTTTTAGAACGTATATGGTATATGATTATGTGTTTGAATAGAAAGGGCTATAATATATATATATATATATATATATATATATATATGTCTAAATATGTATATGTTTGTATATATATTTATGTATATATATATATATATATATATATATATATATATATTTGTGTGTGTGTGTGCGCATATATATATATATATATATATACATATTTATACACTTTGGAGCCATTTCCATTCAAATACCTTAAAACAAGAAAAATAATTTTTAACCAATTTTAATATTTTGTAATGTGTTTTACTGTGTATTTCATAATCCAATGCTCTTCACATAGTAGAAAATATTCTTTGTATTTTTTTAATTTACATTTCTTTAAATATCTGTATCTATACCTATATTCATATAGCTATATAGGTATATACAGGTATATTTAAAAAAAAAAACATTATCTTCTATGTGACGAACATTGGAATGTAAACTACCTACGGGTTTAGCGCTGTAGGTCTAACTCGGTGTCGGGTTAGCGCACAAGTGATAAGTGGTAGGTTTCTTTTGAAAGTGCGCTCTATTAAAATGGAGAAGTTAATGCAGTTGCGATATTTGAAGTCCTGAAGTTAGCGCACATCGGTTTTTGCTTGTGCGCAATTTACTTTTAACTTGTAATATGCGTGGTTACCCACGCATTAAAAGTTTACTTCCAGCGGGATTTGAATGCTTGGAAACGCGCTGAATAGCGTGACACTTGTAATCTGGGCCAGTATATTTTAGGAATGCTTTCATTTCATTTTTGAAAGGGACATTATGTTGAACCATCTTTGTTCTCTATACACAGATAAAAAAGAGCAAATTGAGATCTGTTTATGGTGTAGCTCACCTAAGGCCTGATATTCAAAACCTTGGCGCTCAGGTGAGATATTCTAAGAAATCACGTCAGTACGGCGAAGCCCTTAAAAATTTTTTAGAAACACAAATTTTATCTTGAGAAAGGTCTATGCTGCTATGTAGTGTTCTTTATGTGAAACAGAGACTCCTGAATTATAATACAAGGTCTAAAAAAAAATAGCAAAGATTTTATGTAATTTCTCTCCACCCCAGCGAGGCTTTGAATCAAAGCAAGTTCAACATTCATGACCAGACAGCTTTTAAAATGAAGCAAAGGAAAAGTTTGTCAGCCTGAGAAGTTGCAGGGCAGGTCATGTAAGGTGCGAGTATACGTGCAATGCACAGAAGCGTAATTAATAGCTAATAACCAGGCTGATATCACTGTAAGCAGTTTTTCACTGATTTCTCTGCATTCCACAGACCTAATTATGATGTACAATGGTCAAAGGTGATTGCTAAATAAAGACAGGATGGTTTGCAGCTATATTAAAAGAAAATACATAAAATGAGTTAGCTTAGACATGTGGAGATTATGTGATGCAGAGTATTTGTAATGCTCGTGGGATATTCCTCTATCAAACCAAACTTGGCCAGTAGTCTTCTTATCCCGGCGTCAAGTGGAGTGATAGGAAATATCCCAGAACAGAGAAAGTTTGTAAAATGAGGTAAGCAGGGAAGTCCTTAGCGGCAAAAGGAAAGAAATCTGGCAGTATAGCAGTTCAGGGGTAAACCAATAGAAGGACCAGGAACAGGCAGGAATCAGCAACTAAGGGAAATCCAACAATACAGTATAACAGTTCAGGGGTAAACCAATAGAATGGGCAGACAAGCAGGGTTCAGCAACGGTATATCAATCCAGCAGATTAGGAGTTAACAGGCAGAGTGGTCAGACAAGCAGAGTTCAGCAACAGTATATCAATCCAGTAGTTTAGGGGTTAACAGGCAGAGTGGTCAGACAAGCAAAGTTCAGCAACAGATATCAAGCCAGCATACAGTAACAATAACACCCAAGAGCACACTAAGTAACACCTATACTTGGGCAGAGGTAGTTGGAAAAAGAGAGACTTACATAGGCGCAGGATTCGCGCCACAGCTCCAGATCATTTTGTCACTGCCTTCTTTATTTGATTTGGAGGGTTTCCTTATATTTAGCAGTAAATCATCCTTTTTTCTATTCTCAACTTCTTCCCTAATACCCCTAACCATCCTTTTGGAGTTTTCTCTCAACACCAACCTCTCTGTTAGTTTGTCTGCTTGTTTGGAAAACACCATTTTATCTGTGCAGTTCCTTAATGTTCTAACGAACTGTCCCTTTGTTATAGCATTAAAGACCCTATTAGGGTGACTGCTTTTTGCATGCAGTATTGTGTTTTTACAGGTGATGTGTAAGGGGCCGCTCCAAACTCTCCGGTCGGTGTCGATTGTGGCTCAGACAAATGACGTCATAGACGTTGCCGTGACTTCGGCTGTATTGGCAAATGGTGCTCGCGGTGACAGGGTGCTGTGCCTGGGAGGCAATGAATCACATTGCCATATGCAGCCATCAAAAAAGTAAAAATTAGGCAGCACTAGCATCAAAATTCTAAAAAATCTTTATTTTCAATTGAGGCAAAAGTCTAACACGGAATGAACGACTGACGCGTTTCACGCCCCCTAGTGGCATTTCATCAGAGACAACAGGTGTTCCTAACCATGGCCCTCTTATACTGGGTCATGGTAAATGCATATTTAACCCCTTAATGTCACAATAACAACAAACATTAAAAGTATATGGCCTGGATTTGGAGTTTGGCGTTAGCCGTGAAAACCAGCGTTAGAGGCTCCTAACGCTGGTTTTAGGCTACCTCCGGTATTTGGAGTCACTCAAAATAGGGTCTAACGCTCACTTTTCAGCCGCGACTTTTCCATACCGCAGATCCCCTTACGTAAATTGCGTATCCTATCTTTTCAATGGGATCTTCCCAACTCCGGTATTTAGAGTCGTGTCTGAAGTGAGCGTTAGACATCTAACGACAAAACTCCAGCCGCAGGAAAAAAGTCAGTAGTTAAGAGCTTTCTGGGCTAACGCCGGTTCATAAAGCTCTTAACTACTGTACTCTAAAGTACACTAACACCCATAAACTACCTATGTACCCCTAAACCGAGGTCCCCCCACATCGCCGCAACTCGCTAAAAATTTTTTAACCCCTAATCTGCCGACCGCCAACTACGTTATCCTTATGTACCCCTAATCTGCTGCCCCTAACACCGCCGACCCCTATATTATATTTATTAACCCCTAATCTGCCCCCCACAACGTCGCCGCCAGCTACCTACACTTATTAACCCCTAATCTGCCGACCGGACCGCACCGCTATTATTATAAAGTTATTAACCCCTAATCCGCCTCACTAACCCTATAATAAATAGTATTAACCCCTAATCTGCCCTCCCTAACATCGCCGACACCTAACTTCAAACATTAACCCCTAATCTGCCGACTGGAGCTCACCGCTATTCTAAGAAATGTATTAACCCCTAAAGCTAAGTCTAACCCTAACACTAACACCCCCCTAAGTTAAATATAATTTAAATCTAACAAAATAAATTAACTCTTATTAAATAAATTATTCCTATTTAAAGCTAAATACTTACCTGTAAAATAAATCCTAATATAGCTACAATATAAATTATAATTATATTATAGCTATTTTAGGATTAATATTTATTTTACAGGTAACTTTGTATTTATTTTAACCAGGTACAATAGCTATTAAATAGTTAAGAACTATTTAATAGCTAAAATAGTTAAAATAATTACAAAATTACCTGTAAAATAAATCCTAACCTAAGTTAAAATTAAACCTAATACTACACTATCAATAAATTAATTAAATAAACTACCTACAATTAACCTAACACTACACTATCAATAAATAAATTAAATACAATATCTACAAATAAATACAATGAAATAAACTATCTAAAGTACAAAAAATAAAAAAGAACTAAGTTACAAAAAATAAAAAAATATTTACAAACATAAGAAAAATATTACAACAATTTTAAACTAATTACACCTACTCTAAGCCCCCTAATAAAATAACAAAGCCCCCCAAAATAAAAAAATGCCCTACCCTATTCTAAATTACTAAAGTTCAAAGCTCTTTTACCTTACCAGCCCTGAACAGGGCCCTTTGCGGGGCATGCCCCAAGAAGTTCAGCTCTTTTGCCTGTAAAAAAAAACATACAATACCCCCCCCTAACATTACAACCCACCACCACATACCCCTAATCTAACCCAAACCCCCCTTAAATAAACCTAACACTAAGCCCCTGAAGATCTTCCTACCTTGTCTTCACCATACCAGGTTCACCGATCGATCCAGAAGAGCTCCTCCGATGTCCTGATCCAAGCCCAAGCGGGGGGCTGAAGAGGTCCATGATCCGGCTGAAGTCTTCATCCAAGCGGGGCAGAAGAGGTCTTCCATCCGATTGAAGTCTTCATCCAAGCGGGATCTTCTATGGTCATCCATCCGGAGCGGAGCGGCAGGATCCTGAAGACCTCCGACGCGGAACATCTATCCTGGCCGACGACTGAACGACGAATGACGGTTCCTTTAAATGACGTCATCCAAGATGGCGTCCCTCGAATTCCGATTGGCTGATAGGATTCTATCAGCCAATCGGAATTAAGGTAGGAATATTCTGATTGGCTGATGGAATCAGCCAATCAGAATCAAGTTCAATCCGATTGGCTGATTGGATCAGCCAATCGGATTGAACTTGATTCTGATTGGCTGATTCCATCAGCCAATCAGAATATTCCTACCTTAATTCCGATTGGCTGATAGAATCCTATCAGCCAATCGGAATTCGAGGGACGCCATCTTGGATGACGTCATTTAAAGGAACCGTCATTCGTCATTCAGTCGTCGGCCAGGATGGATGTTCCGCGTCGGAGGTCTTCAGGATCCTGCCGCTCCGCTCCGGATGGATGACCATAGAAGATCCCGCTTGGATGAAGACTTCAATCGGATGGAAGACCTCTTCTGCCCCGCTTGGATGAAGACTTCAGCCGGATCATGGACCTCTTCAGCCCCCCGCTTGGGCTTGGATCAGGACATCGGAGGAGCTCTTCTGGATCGATCGGTGAACCTGGTATGGTGAAGACAAGGTAGGAAGATCTTCAGGGGCTTAGTGTTAGGTTTATTTAAGGGGGGTTTGGGGTTAGATTAGGGGTATGTGGGTGGTGGGTTGTAATGTTGGGGGGGGGGGTATTGTATGTTTTTTTTTACAGGCAAAAGAGCTGAACTTCTTGGGGCATGCCCCGCAAAGGGCCCTGTTCAGGGCTGGTAAGGTAAAAGAGCTTTGAACTTTAGTAATTTAGAATAGGGTAGGGCATTTTTTTATTTTGGGGGGCTTTGTTATTTTATTAGGGGGCTTAGAGTAGGTGTAATTAGTTTAAAATTGTTGTAATATTTTTCTTATGTTTGTAAATATTTTTTTATTTTTTGTAACTTAGTTCTTTTTTATTTTTTGTACTTTAGTTAGTTTATTTCATTGTAGTTATTTGTAGGAATTGTATTTAATTTATTTATTGATAGTGTAGTGTTAGGTTTAATTGTAGGTAATTGTAGGTATTTTATTTAATTAATTTAATGATAGTATAGTGTTAGGTTTAATTGTAACTTAGGTTAGGATTTATTTTACAGGTAATTTTGTAATTATTTTAACTAGGTAACTATTAAATAGTTCTTAACTATTTAATAGCTATTGTACCTGGTTAAAATAATTACAAAGTTGCCTGTAAAATAAATATTAATCCTAAAATAGCTACAATGTAATTATAATTTATATTGTAGCTATATTAGGATTTATTTTACAGGTAAGTATTTAGCTTTAAATAGGAATACTTTATTTAATAAGAGTTAATTAATTTCGTTAGATTAAAATTATATTTAATTTAGGGGGTGTTAGTGTTAGGGTTAGACTTAGCTTTAGGGGTTAATACATTTATTAGAATAGCGGTGAGCTCCGGTCGGCAGATTAGGGGTTAATAATTGAAGTTAGGTGTCGGCGATGTTAGGGAGGGCAGATTAGGGGTTAATACTATTTATTATAGGGTTAGTGAGGCGGATTAGGGGTTAATAACTTTATTATAGTAGCGCTCAGGTCCGGTCGGCAGATTAGGGGTTAATAAGTGTAGGCGATGTTGTGGGGGGCAGATTAGGGGTTAATAAATATAATATAGGGGTCGGCGGTGTTAGGGGCAGCAGATTAGGGGTACATAGGGATAATGTAAGTAGCGGCGGTTTACGGAGCGGCAGATTAGGGGTTAAAAATAATATACAGGGGTCAGCGATAGCGGGGGCGGCAGAATAGGGGTGTTTAGACTCGGGGTACATGTTAGGGTGTTAGGTGCAGACGTAGGAAGTGTTTCCCCATAGCAAACAATGGGGCTGCGTTAGGAGCTGAACGCGGCTTTTTTGCAGGTGTTAGGTTTTTTTTCAGCTCAAACAGCCCCATTGTTTTCTATGGGAGAATCGTGCACAAGCACGTTTTTGAGGCTGGCCGCTTGCGTAAGCAACTCTGGTATCGAGAGTTGAAGCTGCGTTAAAAATGCTCTACGCTCCTTTTTTGGAGCCTAACGCAGCCTTTATGTGGACTCTCAATACCAGAGTTATTTTTATGGTGCGGCCAGAAAAAAGCCGGCGTTAGCTACGCGGGTCCTTACCGACAAAACTCCAAATCTAGGCCTATGTAAACTAACATAAAATATGCTACAGTGTACAT
This sequence comes from Bombina bombina, assembly GCF_027579735.1. Taxonomy (NCBI): domain Eukaryota; kingdom Metazoa; phylum Chordata; class Amphibia; order Anura; family Bombinatoridae; genus Bombina; species Bombina bombina. Next base: position 27,430,878 of record NC_069509.1, read on the forward strand.
TGTCATAAGCTATTATGTTACAGAATATGGTGGAAAGAACAATTATTTTGTTTTAATGGAAAATCAAAAAACTACTTATAAACAATAATAATCTAAACTGTCACTAAGTCTGATTAATGTCAAGGTCTAGATATTTATTACTCCAAACGCATATTCTCATGTATGACTATGATATACAACATGTATTCACCAAAATAGAACACAAGCTTTCACACTATAATTAAGGGATATGATGTATTTATGTGTTTACCAAATTATATCCCAGCTATCACACTATATTCAAAAGCAAGTGTATTTCTTAAATACATAAAGAGTATGTTTATAATCTGTTGGAGTCTCAAATATTATGTTCCATTCTCAAATAAGAATGACCTTATTTAAACTCAGCAATAGAATAAAGAGGGATATTTCTACTATTTAGCTAAAGCTCATCCCTCCATTAAGAGGTCATTTTCACAGTGTATATGACTAAACTTTTTACACAAAATAACCGATATCCCATTCAAGGTTGAGGCCATCGGGAATTATGGTTCTAAGTTTATAAATCCAGTACAATTCTTTCTTATCTAGGATTTTGTACCTATTCCCACCTCTTAAAGGGACCTTGGCTATATCAATTATTTTGACCTTAAAATGTCCTTCATTAGTGAAATGTGTTAGATTAAAATGTCTGGCCACCGTGGAGTCTTTACAATAATTCTTAACATCGTTAACATGTTCTCTCACTCTCACATTGACCTCTCTAGTCTCTAGTCGTTTTCCCCACATATTGGATTTTACAAATATAGCATTCCAATAAGTATACTGCAAATTTAGTTTTGCAGTTGGCATAGAAGGAGATGTTATACTCATTCTCATCTACAGTGGATCTAAAACTAGTAGTGATTTCCATCATATTACATGTTAGACATGTCCTTGCTCCACATTTGAAACAACCTTGTTTCCTTAACCAATTATCCCCTCTATTGGTCACCACATTTGGGACCATACTGGGAACTAGCTTAGCAGCCAAGGTTTCGGGTTTCTTCGACACAAATTTACAGTTCGTTATATAGTTCTGCAGAATTTGATCACCACCAAGTATTGGGAGATTCTTTTTTAATATTCTCACAATATCAAAAATCTGATTGGTGTATTCTGTTGTAAAAACTATACTATTATTGAATTGCAAAGGAGTGTCTTTATTGTCCTTGAATTTGTTTTTTATTTTTCCAATTTCCAATTTCGTTTTCTCTAGTTTAATTGGGTCATAACCTCTGGCGGTTAATCTCCCAGTAAGTTCATTGGCCTGTTGAGAATATATTTGGTCATCATCTGTATTTCTTCACAACCTAATGTATTGGCCCCATTGGAATAGCTTTTATCAAATGAGGGGGATGACATGAACTTGCATGTAAGATAGTGTTGCCCGCTGTTAATTTGTGGAAGGTTTTTGACACGATCACTCCAGTATCAACTACTCTCTCCAATGATATATCCAAGAAGTCAACACATTTATGACTATATCCTCCCACAAACCTTAGACTAATTTCATTGTTGTCAAGGAAGGCAAGGAAGTTCTGAAATTTGCTTTCATCCAAAGGCTCATCAATGATCAAAATCAGATCATCAATGAACCTTTTATAATAGCGTATGTTATCAGTAAACACCACATACTCACTGTTATAGATATATTTGATCTCCCAGTAGCCTACATACAAATTAGCAAAGCAGGGGGCAAATTTTGCCCCCCATTGCTGTGCCACAACACTGAAGGTAAAACTTACCATCAAATATCAAAAAGTTATGGGTGAGCACAAACTCTAGGATTGCGCAAATGTATACCTTGATATTTTCCTCATAAGCAGTGAACTTATCTAAGAAATATCTTACCACCATGATCCCCATTGTATGAGGGATGGCCGTATAAAGGGACACTATGTCCACCACTACCCAACAATAATCTTTATTCCACTTTATGCCCTTAAGGCCTTCCAGGAGATGAGATGAATCTCTCAAATAGCTGAATAACTTTTTCACTATTGGCTGAAGTATCGAATCCAACCACTCGGAAAGGGGTTCAAGTAAAGACCCTATACCCCACACTATAGGCCTTCCTGGTGGCCGTGTTGGATTCTTGTGTACTTTAGGCAAATAGTGAAAAAGTGGTGTTATAGGGAATTCGGGAACAAGCAATTCTATGTCCTCTGGCTTAGAGACCCCTAAATAAATGCTATCATCTAACAAAGATAATAGTTCTCGTTTAAACACTAATGTGGGATTTCCACTTAGGGGTGTGTATATAGTTGAATCACATAATTGGCGCAATGCTTCATCAAAATAATCACTCTTGTTTAAGATCACAATATTCCCTCCTTTATCGGAGTTTCTAATGACTATGTTTTGATTGCATTTAAGAGACTAACGCCAATTTCTCAGCCCTTTGTGTAAGTTATCTTTTACTTTCTTTTTGGACAACGATAGATTCAAGACATCCCTTTCTACTGTCTTCTGAAACATATTGACTGCAGCTCCCCTAAACTGAATAGGGTAAAAATCTGAACCATATTTTTTAGGTCCTTGAGGTACAGTCTCTTCAGACAGTACATCATGGGAGGTCTGTAAGTCTATCATTGTACTTAATATACAGGCATCCTGAAAGGAAACCTCTTGTCCTGAAGGCTTCTGAATGTTATAATTTCCCCTAGCGGTACTACTGCTGTTATCTGATTGTAGGGCAAAAAACCTCTTTAGAGTTAGCTTGGGGACAAACCTATTAATGTCAATTAACGTGTTAAATGGTGAAAAATCTCTAGTGGGTGCAAAATCCAAACCCCTACTAAGTACACTTATTTGGTCTTTATTTAACACGTAAGAGTATAAATTAATAACATTCAGGTCCAATTGTCCCAACTTTTGTTTTCTCATTTCTTTTTTCTTTTTGTTTTTGGACCTTCTGACCCGTCTAAAGGGACCTTTGATCCTTTCTTGGACTCTTTCTTGTTATTCTTCTTCAACTCTTTCATCTCTTTTGACCTCGTTGATGGACCTTCACTCTCAGTGTCATCTGCACTTGTTACCTGCAGAGAATGGGAAGAAACAGAGGAAGAGGGAGAGGGAGAAGAAGAGGATGACTCCGCAGAGTCAATTTGGTCTTGTTCAGAGGATTCAACATCAGTTGATGAGAAGAATAGTTTTTTTGGATTCTTATTTTTCAGTATTGGTTTGGGAATTGACTTGTCATCTTTATTCATTTTCTTATTATTCCACTTCTTTCCTTTACCAGAAAAAGATTTCCAAATATTTTTCTGAGTTTGTGGCCATTGATACACCCTATTTGTTTCATAATCAAGCCTGTCACGATTGAATTTTTCTCCTTTTCGCTCAGCAAGGATAGCATCAAGTTCGTCCACATGTTCCTTCATCTGTTTTTTCTGCTCAAAAAAATCCTCATGCTGTTCGAATTTCTTTAATTCCTTCTCAATTTCTATCATTCTCTCCTTGAGATTCACCCTTTTCTGTACTTTGCATTTAATAATTATATTGAGTAGTTTTATTGAGCATTCTGTGAGTGCATCATTCCATTCCTGTATTATCTCCGGATTATCCACCTCAAAGGTTGGAAATTTATTCATTCTTAATCCTCGTGGAATTCTAGATAACTCTACATAATGCTCAAAAGCCTCAATGTCCCAAGTTAGCCGCAAATCCACCACCAACAGCTTTTCCAAAGCTTTAAATTGTGATTCCATACAAGGACTGAAACCTTCACACCTGTCTGCAGCAAACACACGTCTAAACAGTTCCTTCCTTGATTCTGCATTGTATAATGATCTTGACAAAACTGTATTATCCAGATCCATGTTGTCACTAAGCCTCACTGCATATAAAAATGCAAAATAATGCTAAAACCTGTCACCCGCGAGTAAAACTGTAAATATGTCACAGATACTCATGAGTAATTTGAGCCTTAACTGTCACAAAACAAAGAATGTCTTCCAGTTTATAATTACTGTATATATAAAAATAAATCAAAGAAGATCACAGATCCATATTGATAACACAATAATCCTTGCAATGTTTTGGATCCAAATACTATATATAATATATGAGCCTTAAGGAAACAAGGTTGTTTCAAATGTGGAGCAAGGACATGTCTAACATGTAATATGATGGAAATCACTACTAGTTTTAGATCCACTGTAGATGAGAATGAGTATAACATCTCCTTCTATGCCAACTGCAAAACTAAATTTGCAGTATACTTATTGCAATGCAATATTTGTAAAATCCAATATGTGGGGAAAACGACTAGAGAGGTCAATGTGAGAGTGAGAGAACATGTTAACGATGTTAAGAACTATTGTAAAGACTCCACGGTGGCCAGACATTTTAATCTAATACATTTCACTAATGAAGGAAATTTTAAAGTCAAAATAATTGATATAGCCAAGGTCCCTTTAAGAGGTGGGAATAGGTAAAAAAAAACCTAGATAGGAAAGAATTGTACTGGATTTATAAAGTTAAAACCATAATTCCCGATGGCCTCAACCTTGAATGGGATATCAGTTATTTTGTGTAAAAAGTTTAGTCATATACACTGTGAAAATGACCTCTTAATGGAGGGATGAGCTTTAGCTAAATAGTAGAAATATGAGCTTGACAAAACTGTATTATCCCGATCCATGTTGTCACTAAGCCTCACTGCATATAAAAATGCAAAATAATGCTAAAACCTGTCACCCGCGAGTAAAAGCTGTAAATATGTCACAGATATCATGAGTAATTTGAGCCTTAACTGTCACAAAACAAAGAATGTCCTCCAGTTTATAATTATATATAAAAAGAAATCAAAGAAGATCACAGATCCATATTGATAACACAATAAAGAACTTCCTTGCCTTCCTTGACAACAATGAAATGAGTCTAAGGTTTGTGGGAGAATATAGTCATAAATGTGTTGACTTCTTGGATATATCATTGGAGGGAGTAGTGGATACTGGAGTGATAGTGTCAAAAACCTTCCACAAATTAACAGTGGGCAACACTAACTTACATGCAAGTTCATGTCATCCACCTCATTTGATAAAAGCTATTCCAAGGGGCCAATACATTAGGTTGCGAAGAAATACAGATGACGACCAAATATATTCTCAACAGGCCGATGAACTTACTGGGAGATTAACCGCCAGAGGTTATGACCCAATTAAACTAGAGAAAACGAAATTGGAAATTGGAAAAATAAAAAACAAATTCAAGGACAATAAAGACACTCCTTTGCAATTCGATAATAGTATCGTTTTTACAACAGAATACACCAATCAGTTTTTTGATATTGTGAAAATATTAAAAAAGAATCTCCCAGTACTTGGTGGTGATCAAATTCTGCAGAACTATATAACGAACTGTAAATTTGTGTCGAAGAAACCCAAAACCTTGGCTGCTAAGCTAGCTCCCAGTATGGTCCCAAATGTGGTGACCAATAGAGGGGATAATTGGTTAAGGAAACAAGGTTGTTTCAAATGTGGAGCAAGGACATGTCTAACATGTAATATGATGGAAATCACTACTAGTTTTAGATCCACTGTAGATGAGAATGAGTATAACATCTCCTTCTATGCCAACTGCAAACCTAAATTTGCAGTATACTTATTGGAATGCAATATTTGTAAAATCCAATATGTGGGGAAAACGACTAGAGAGGTCAATGTGAGAGTGAGAGAACATGTTAACGATGTTAAGAATTATTGTAAAGACTCCACGGTGGCCAGACATTTTAATCTAATACATTTCACTAATGAAGGAAATTTTAAGGTCAAAATAATTGATATAGCCAAGGTCCCTTTAAGAGGTGGGAATAGGTACAAAATCCTAGATAGGAAAGAATTGTACTGGATTTATAAACTTAGAACCAGAATTCCCGATGGCCTCAACCTTGAATGGGATATCAGTTATTTTGTGTAAAAAGTTTAGTCATATACACTGTGAAAATTACCTCTTAATGGAGGGATGAGCTTTAGCTAAATAGTAGAAATATCCCTCTTTATTCTATTGCTGAGTTTAAATAAGGTCATTCTTATTTGAGAATGGAACATAATATTTGAGACTCCAACAGATTATAAACATACTCTTTATGTATTTAAGAAATTCACTTGCTTTTGAATATAGTGTGATAGCTGGGATATAATTTGGTAAACACATAAATACATCATATACCTTAATTATAGTGTGAAAGCTTGTGTTCTATTTTGGTGAATACATGTATATCATAGTCATACATGAGAATATGCGTTTGGAGTAATAAATATCTAGACCTTGACATTAATCAGACTTAGTGACAGTTTAGATTATTATTGTTATAAGTAGTTTTTTGATTTTCCATTAAAACAAAATAATTGTTTATCAGTGAACTGGCCCGACCAATAGAGGAAAAATTATATCGCTCTAAGGCCCTCCCTATGAGGTAACACACACAGAGAAATGTAATGGCGCTAACCCTCTTAGGAACTATAAATAAAGTTTGAGAATAAAGATAGAAATGACACACTGGTATATACCAATATAAACAAGAGTAATAAAAATGACCCAAATATATGAAACAAAGAATATAAACAATATGTAAAAAAAATATATATGTATATGTATATTACCACCTCCGGATGAGATAATCTATAACCCACTTGAGACCTCTGCTGCTTGTTTGCCAAATGTATCCTTCGTACCGCTTGTAGTAGAGCAGGAACTTTCCAACTAAAAGAAAAAAGCGCAAACAGGACTCAAGTGCAATAATACACACAGTGGCACCAGCGCTCTAAAATTTCACACTTACAATGTTTACGATACTTACCATTCTCACTGAGGAAGTCTGCACGGTAGCAGATGAAACGCGTTGGGGTAATCGTTGAGGATTTGTGACCTTTTTGAGGATCTGTAGTCCCAAGTTCTAAGAGGAATATGCTTACTTTGTTTGGACTTACAGGGCTTCCGTAGCTTGCACAGCAAATCTCTCCTTAAAACTTTCTAAGTTCCGGTGGACACGTGAAATAAACTATATAACCACAGAAGGGAGAGCGATTTCGAGCAGCTGAGTATTGAGGATGAAAGCCGTTTGCTGATGATTGTTTTTAAGTGCTTTTTTTTTATTAATAAACATTGTAAGTGGGAAATTTTAGAGCGCTGGTGCCACTGTGTGTATTATTGCACTTGAGTCCTGTTTGCGCTTTTTTCTTTTAGTTGGAAACCTCCCTATGAGGTATTGAAGAATATATGGATTTTACATCAGCAGTTAACCACATCATTTTTTCTGACCATTCTTGTTCCCTGAGTAAACCCAAAAGGATTTTGGTGTCAATTAAGTGGCTGGTCAATGCTTCCACAAAAGGTTGGAGGATTGCATCCAACCACTGGGAGAGATGTTCCGTTAGAGATCCAATGCCACTGATTATCGGACGGCCTTGGATGTGGGGACCTGGCTAGTGGATTTTTGGCAAATGATTAAAAACCGGATTCACCGGATCTTTTACTAATAGGTATTATCATCCAAAATTCCTAAATCTTTGCCTTCATCTAATAGATGTCTCATTTCCATTTCATAGATATGGGATCTCATTTTAGTCGTGTATACTGTTCTATATCATCTAGTTGTCTGGACACGTCAGCTATAAACTGGTCTTTGTTCATCACGACAATAGACCCACCTTTATCGGATGTCCTGATGGTGAGATTATCCATATCTTGTAACTGTTTTAGAGTAAGTCTTTCTTTTCTAGTTAGATTTTGCTTGCTTGCATTTTTTTGTATATTTTCAGCCAAAGCGGTAAGCTTTCTTTCCACTCTCTTTTGAAATGTCTCCAAAATAGAAGTTTGATTTGCCTTTAAATTTGGGGAGTTTTACTGCTTCGGTGCCCCCTACCGCCTCTTCTGAGTACAAATCATCCAATACTCCTACATCACAGTCCTCACACAGGAGGGGTGTAAGATGTGTTCAATAGGAGCTTCAGAAAAATCATTAGACTGAGGAAACTGACGAGAAAGGGCATCAGCCGTTTGGTTTTTGGTCCCTGGAAGATAAGAGACCACAAAGTTAAAATGGGAAAAGAACAAGGCCCACCTGGCCTGTCGAGGATTGAGTCGATGAGCAGTCTCTAGGTACATAAGATTCTTGTGGTCAGTGAGAATCTGAATGGGATTGGTGCTACCTTCTAGCCAATGACGCCATTCAGTCAGGGCCATCTTAATGGCTAAGAGTTCACGATTACCCACATCGTAATTCCTCTCAGCAGGTGTAAAGCGTTTAGAGAAAAAGGCTCCAAAGGCCAATAGAATGTGAGCTCAATCCTATTGGCTAATTGGATCAGCCAATAGGATTGAACTTCAATCCTATTGGCTGATTGCATCAGCCAAAAGGATTTTTCCTACCTTAATTCCGATTGGCTGATAGAATTCTATCAGCCAATCGGAATTGAAGGGATGCCATCTTGGATGACATCAGTTAAAGGAACCTTCATTCTTCCGTTGGACGTCGTTTGAAGAGGATGCGCCGCGTCGGATGTCTTGAAGATGGAGCCGCTCCGCGCTGGAGGGATGAAGATAGAAGATGCTGTCTGGATGAAGACTTCTGCCCGTCTGGAGGACCTCTTCTGCCCGGCTTGGATAAAGACTTCTGCCCGTCTGGAGGACCACTTCGCCCGGCTTCGTTGAGGACTTCGGCCCGTTGGGTGAAGACTAGTGATGTTGCGAACATAAAAATTTGGGTTCGGGAACGGCAAACGCGAACTTCCGCAAATGTTCGCGAACTGGCGAACCGGGCAAACCGCCATAGACTTCAATAGGCAGGCGAATTTTAAAACCCACAGGGACTCTTTTTGGCCACAATAGTAATGGAAAAGTTGTTTCAAGGGGACTAACACCTGGACTGTGGCATGCCGGAGTGGGATCCATGGCAAAACTCCCATGGAAAATTACATAGTTGATGCAGAGTCTGGTTTTAATCCATAAAGGGCATAAATCACCTAACATTCCTAAATTCTTTGGAATAACGTGCTTTAAAACATCAGGTATGATGTTGTATCGATCAGGTAGTGTAAGGGTTACGCCCGCTTCACAGTGCGCAGTGTAGGTGATATACCTGCCCTGACCATGCTTTGCAGACCAGGTATCAGTGGTCAGATGGACCCTTGCCCCAACACTGTGTGCCAGACATGCCATTATAGCAGACTTATATGGCTTTGGCGTTGCTTTTTGGTAATTGGAAGGCTGCTAAATGCCACTGCGCACCACACATGTTTTATGCCCAGCAGTGAAGGGGTTAATTAGGGAGCATGTAGGGAGCTTGTAAAGTTAATTTTAGCTTAAGTGTAGTGTAGTAGACAACCCAAAGTATTGATCTAGGCCCATTTTGGTATATTTAATGCCACCATTTCACCGCCAAATGCGATCAAATAAAAAAAAATTGTTCACTTTTTCACAAACTTTAGGTTTCTCACAGAAATTATTTACAAACAACTTATGCAATTATGGCATAAATGGTTGTAAATGCTTCTCTGGGATCCCCTTTGTTCAGAAATAGCAGACTTATATGGCTTTGGCGTTACTTTTTGGTAATTAGAAGGTTGCTAAATGCCACTGCGCACCATACGTGTTTTATGCCCAGCAGTGAAGGGGTTAATTAGGGAGCATGTAGGGAGCTTGTAGAGTTAATTTTAGCTTAAGTGTAGTGTAGTAGACAACCCAAAGTATTGATCTAGGCCCATTTTGGTATATTTAATGCCACCATTTCACCGCCAAATGCGATCAAATAAAAAAAAATTGTTCACTTTTTCACAAACTTTAGGTTTCTCACAGAAATTATTTACAAACAACTTATGCAATTATGGCATAAATGGTTGTAAATGCTTCTCTGGGATCCCCTTTGTTCAGAAATAGTAGACTTATATGGCTTTGGCGTTACTTTTTGGTAATTAGAAGGTTGCTAAATGCCACTGCGCACCATACGTGTTTTATGCCCAGCAGTGAAGGGGTTAATTAGGGAGCATGTAGGGAGCTTGTAGAGTTAATTTTAGCTTAAAGGGACACAGAACCCAAATTTTTTCTTTTGTGACTCAGATAGAGCATGCAATTTTAAGCAACTTTCTAATTTACTCCTATTAGCAATTTTTCTTTGTTCTCTTGCCATCTTTATTTGAAAAAGAAGGCATCTAAGTTTTTTGTTTGTTTCAGTACTCTGGACAGCACTTTTTTATTGGTGGATGAATTTATCCACCAATCAGCAAGGACAACCCAGGTTGTTCACCAAAAATGGGCCGGCATCTAAACTTACATTCTTGCAGTTCAAATAAAGATACCAAGAGAATGAAGAAAATTTGATTATAGGAGTAAATTAGAAAGTTGCTTAAAATGTCATGCTCTATCTGAATCACAAAAGAAAAAATTTGGGTACAGTGTCCCTTTAAGTGTAGTGTAGTAGACAACCCAAAGTATTGATCTAGGCCCATTTTGGTATATTTAATGCCACCATTTCACCGCCAAGTGCGATCATTTGTAGAGTTAATTTTAGCTTAAGTGTAGTGTAGTAGACAACCCAAAGTATTGATCTATATTTAATGCCACCATTTCACCGCCAAATGCGATCAAATAAAAAAAAATTGTTCACTTTTTCACAAACTTTAGGTTTCTCACAGAAATTATTTACAAACAACTTATGCAATTATGGCATAAATGGTTGTAAATGCTTCTCTGGGATCCCCTTTGTTCAGAAATAGCAGACTTATATGGCTTTGGCTTTGCTTTTTGGTAATTAGAAGGCTGCTAAATGCCACTGCGCACCACACGTGTTTTATGCCCAGCAGTGAAGGGGTTAATTAGGGAGCATGTAGGCAGCTTGTAGAATTAATTAATTAATTAATTTTAGCTTAAGTTTAGTGTAGTAGACAACCCAAAGTATTGATCTAGGCCCATTTTGGTATATTTCATGCCACCATTTCACCGCCAAATGCGATCAAATTTAAAAAAAACTTAAATTTTTTCGCAATTTTAGGTTTCTCACTGAAATTATTTACAAACAGCTTGTGCAATTATGGCACAAATGGTTGTAAATGCTTCTCTGAGATCCCCTTTGTTCAGAAATAGCAGACATATGACTTTGCCGTTGCTTTCTGGTAATTAGAAGGCCGCTAAATGCTGCTGCGCATCACACGTGTATTATGGCTAGCAGTGAAGGGGTTAATTAGGTAGTTTGTAGGGAGCTTGCAGGGTTAATTTTAGCTTTAGTGTAGAGATCAGCCTCCCACCTGAGTCCATCAGACCCCCTGATCCCTCCCAAACAGCTCCCTTCCCTCCCCCACCCCACAATTGTCCCCGCCATCTTAAGTACTGGCAGAAAGTCTGCCAATACTAAAATAAAAGGTTTTTAAAAAAAAAATTAATTTTTTTTTATAGCATATTTACATATGCTGTGGTGTAGCTTTCCCCCTTAGCCCCCAACCTCCCTGATCCCCCCAAAAACAGCTCTCTAACCCTCCCCATCTGCCTTATTGGCGACCATCTTGGGTACTGCTATTATTTCACAGTCAAAAAAGTGTTTTTTTTAAATGTACACTACTGTTACACCAGATATGAGAGGTGGCACTGGGCAAGTGGGCACAGTATACGCTGTGAGCCTGACACACACGCTGGCAGGCAGGCAACTGCAATTATATTACACAGAAAAACAAAAAAAAGCAGACTGATGTTCTAGCCCTAAAAAGGGCTTTTTGGGGTGCTGTCCTTACAGCAGAGATCAGATGAGTCCTTCAGGACTGTAGTGGACACTGAATACACTAGCCTAGCTATCGATTTCCCTATTAAATCAGCAGCAGCTACACTGTCCCTCCTCTCACTAAGAATGCAGCTTCCAAATGAATCTAAAATGGATGCTGTCCAGGAGGTGGGAGGGTCTAGGAGGGAGAGTCTGCTGCTGATTGGCTGGAATGTGTCTTCTGACTGTGAGGTACAGGGTCAAAGTTTACTCAATGATGAGGAATAGGGGGCGGACCGAACATCGCATATGTTTGCCGTCCGCAGCGAACACGAACATGCTATTTGCGACATCACTAGTGAAGACGTCTCAAGGTAGGGTGATCTTCAAGGGGTTAGTGTTAGGTTTTATTAACGGGGGATTGCGTGGGTTTTAGAGTAGGGTTGGGTGTGTGGGTGGTGGGTTTTAATGTTGGGGGGGTTGTATTTCTTTTTTTACAGGTAAAAGAGCTGATTACTTTGGGACAATGCCCCGCAAAAGGCCCTTTTAAGGGCTATTTGTAATTTAGTATAGGGTAGGGCTTTTTATTATTTTGGGGGGCTTTTTTATTTTATTAGGGGGATTAGATTAGGTGTAATTAGTTTAAAAAAACTTGTAATTATTTTATTATTTTCTGCATCCCTGGCAACAGCAAGAGCATCCCTGGCAACAGCCAGAGGGATGCGGCGAACGGCATGACAGTATTAATGTTTTCAAATTTTAATGTTAACCCAAATCTATGTTAATGTCTGATTTATTCCGTGTGCCCACCACCAGTCTTGTTCTGTAAGATGTCCCAAGGAAGAGAGGATCAAGGAGGCATTGCTGGGAATAAACAGTGATGAATCAGAAAGGAGGGATGAATGATAGGGAGATGATGAGATGAGTGGAACATATTTGGTTCTCTAGCATTGCTCTATAGTGTGTTTCTTCTGACAGCCCACAAGGGTTCCAGATTGTATGTTTGTGTCTGTACCAGGGTACCAGCACTTTCACTGAGGAACCGTCATCTGACCTATATCCATCACATAGTTGTGTGATGTTACGGAGAAACATATTACTCCTCTATTTCACCCCATAGGCAACATATAGAGTGTCTGCCCACGTGACATATTTATGCAGTCAGAAAACTTTTCTCTTCTCCACTCTGGGTGAGATTACATATGCGGCGTCACCCGTAAAAGCCGGCGATGCCAGTTTTTACTGCGGTATTCGGCTCCACATATAAATGCGGCATGTATATTTCAGCCATCGCCCGCTAATTTTACTCCCATAAACTAACATAGAATCGCGTCGCAAGTCGGTATCATATATTCAGTGCAAGGACTTACGCGTTCACGAATGGAGAAATTTTACTCCATTTTCACCTCGCCACACATAGGCAGACACAGCAAGCTTTGCGCTGAAAATATAAATACCGTAACTCCCTGGAAGTTCTAACACCTAACACATGCGCAATATCTATCTGTTAACCGTCATCCCCCCACCGCAATAACTCAATAAAATCTATTAACCCCTAATCCGCCAACCCCCGTATCGCAAAATATCGAATTAACTTATTAACCCCTAAACCGCCAACCCCCACAACGCAATATACCTAATAAACGCCTAGATTTAGAGTTTTGCGGCCAAAGGGGTGCGTTAGCTACGCATGCTTTTTTCTGGCCGCACCTTTTAAATACCGCTGGTATTTAGAGTTCACAGAAGGGCTGCGTTAGGCTCCAAAAAAGGAGCGTATAGCATATTTACCGCAACTGCAACTCTCGATACCAGCGGTGCTTACGGACGCGGCCAGCTTCAAAAACGTGCTCGTGCACGATTCCCCCATAGGAAACAATGGGGCAGTTTGAGCTGAAAAAAAACCTAACACCTGCAAAAAAGCAGCGTTCAGCTCCTAACGCGGCCCCATTGTTTCCTATGGGGAAACACTTCCTAAGTCTGCACCTAACACCCTAACATTACACTTATTAACCCCTATTCTGCCGCCCCCGCTATCGCTGACCCCTGCATTTTATTATTAACCCCTAATCTGCCGCTCCGTACACCGCCGCAACCTACGTTATCCCTATGTACCCCTAATCTGCTGCCCCTAACACCGCCGACCCCTATATTATATTTATTAACCCCTAATCTGCCCCCCACAACGTCGCCGCCAGCTACCTACAATAATTAACCCCTAATCTGCCGACCGCACAGCGCCGCTACTATAATAAAGTTATTAACCCCTAATCCGCCTCACTCCCGCCTCACTAACCCTATAATAAATAGTATTAACCCCTAATCTGCCCTCCCTAACATCGCCGACACCTAACTTCAATTATTAACCCCTAATCTGCCGACCGGATCTCGCCGCTACTCTAATGGATTAACCCCTAAAGCTAAGTCTAACCCTAACACTAACACCCCCCTAAGTTAAATATAATTTAAATCTAACGAAAAAAATTAACTCTTATTAAATAAATTAATCCTATTTAAAGCTAAATACTTACCTGTAAAATAAACCCTAATATAGCTACAATATAACTAATAATTATATTGTAGCTATTTTAGGATTAATATTTATTTTACAGGTAACTTTGTAATTATTTTAACCAGGTACAATAGCTATTAAATAGTTAATAACTATTTAATAGCTACCTAGTTAAAATAATTCCAAAATTACCTGTAAAATAAATCCTAACCTAAGTTACAATTAAACCTAACACTACACTATCATTAAATTAATTAAATAAAATACCTACAATTACCTACAATTAAACCTAACACTACACTATCAATAAATTAATTAAATACAATACCTACAAATAAATACATTTAAATAAACTAACTAAAGTACAAAAAATAAAAAAGAACTAAGTTACAAAAAATAAAAAAATATTTACAAACATTAGAAAAATATTACAACAATTTTAAACTAATTACACCTACTCTAAGCCCCCTAATAAAATAACAAAGACCCCCAAAATAAAAAAATGCCCTACCCTATGCTAAATTTAAAAAGTTCAAAGCTCTTTTACCTTACCAGCCCTGAAAAGGGCCATTTGCGGGGCATGCCCCAAATAATTCAGCTCTTTTGCCTGTAAAAAAAACCATACAATACCCCCCCCCCCAACATTACAACCCACCACCCACATACCCCTTATCTAACCCAAACCCCCCGAATATCTTCCTACCTTATCTTCACCATGCCAGGTTCACCGATCCGTCCTCCGAAGTCTTCATCCAAGCCCAAGCGGGGGCTGGCGATCCATAATCCGGCTGAAGTCTTCTATCAAGCGGCGGCTGAAGAGGTCCAGAAGAGGCTCCAAAGTCTTCATCCTATCCGGGAAGAAGAGGAGATCCGGACCGGCAACCATCTTGATCCAAGCGGCATCTTCTATTTTCGTCCGATGACGAATGGCTCCATCTTGAAGACCTCCGACGCGGATCCATCCTCTTCTTCCGACGTCCAAATGAAGAATGAAGGTTCCTTTAAGGGACGTCATCCAAGATGGCGTCCCTCGAATTCCGATTGGCTGATAGGATTCTATCAGCCAATCGGAATTAAGGTAGGAAAATTCTGATTGGCTGATGGAATCAGCCAATCAGATTCAAGTTCAATCCGATTGGCTGATTAGATCAGCCAATCAGATTGAGCTCGCATTCTATTGGCTGATCGGAACTTTAGTTAGTTTATTTAAATGTATTTATTTGTAGGTATTGTATTTAATTAATTTATTGATAGTGTAGTGTTATGTTTAATTGTAACTTAGGTTAGGATTTATTTTACAGGAAATTTTGTAATTATTTTAACTAGGTAGCTATTAAATAGTTATTAACTATTTAATAGCTATTGTACCTGGTTAAAATAATTACAAAGTTGCCTGTAAAATAAATATAAATCCTAAAATAGCTACAATATAATTATAATTTATATTGTAGCTATATTAGGGTTTATTTTACAGGTAAGTATTTAGCTTTAAATAGGAATAATTTATATAATAAGAGTTAATTTATTTCGTTAGATTTAAATTATATTTAAGTTAGGGGGGTGTTAGGGTTAGGGTTAGAATTAGCTTTAGGGGTTAAAAAATGTTTTAGAGTAGCGGTGAGCTCCGGTCGGCAGATTAGGGGTTAATGCTTGAAGTTAGGTGTCGGCGATGTTAGGGAGGGAAGATTAGGGGTTAATACTATTTATTATAGGGTTATTGAGGCGGGAGTGAGGCGGATTAGGGGTTAATAACTTTATTATAATAGTGGCGCGGTCCGGTCGGCAGATTAGGGGTTAATAAGTGTAGGCAGGTGGAGGCGACGTTGAGGGGGGCAGATTAGGGGTTAATAAATATAATATAGGGGTCGGCGGTGTTAGGGGCAGCAGATTAGGGGTACATAAGTATAACGTAGCTTGCGGCGGGGTGCGGACGGCAGATTAGGGGTTAAAAAATGTAATTAGAGTGGCGGCGATGTGGGGGGACCTCGGTTTAGGGGTACATAGGTAGTTTATGGGTGTTAGTGTACTTTAGAGCACAGTAGTTAAGAGCTTTATAAACCGGCGTTAGCCCATAAAGCTCTTAACTACTGACTTTTTTTTGCGGCTGGAGTTTTGTCGTTAGATTTCTAACGCTCACTTCAGCCAAGACTCTAAATACCGGCGTTAGAAAGATCCCATTGAAAAGATAGCAAATGGCGTAGGGGGATCTGCGGTATGGAAAAGTCGCGGCTGCAAAGTGAGCGTTAGACCCTTTCCTGACTGACTCCAAATACCAGAGGGCGGTAAAAACCAGCGTTAGGAGCCTCTAACGCTGGTTTTGACGGCTACCGCCCAACTCTAAATCTAGCCGAAAGTGATTAACCCCTAAACTGCCATCCCTCAGAATGCAAACTACTTGATAAATGTATTAACCCCTAATCCGCCACCCACCCACAACGCAATTAACCTAATTACACTATTAACCGCTTAACCGCCATCCCCCCACAACGCAATAAACCTAATTACACTATTAACTCCTAAACCGCCATCTCCCACAACACAAATAACTAATTTAATCACGCACATTTCTGGACATTGCCAGTTTATCATACTTACGCCAGGTTATGAACTGCTGGGGCCATATATGTGATTGCCCGATGTGCGAGGTGAATTTACGGGAGACGCGGGTTCAGTTGCGCTGAAGCCTGCGCCATAAATGTAATCTCGCCCTCTCTCTAGGAGGCTAATATATAGAAATTATATACATGCTACACAGTATACACATCTTCAAAATCAATAAATTTAGAATATGTCAGAGTATAATTAATACATTTACCTATTCTACAAGATAATGTTGTAAGCATGTATGATCTATTATTCTATAATTATATGGTATATATATATATATATATATATATATATATTTATATCTTGTGCTACTTTTAAATTGAAATGTATCAATCTCTCACAGAGTTTTTAATTAAAAATATAAAATAGTAGGTGTCAAAAGTGCACTTAGTTAATACAATAAAGTATAAAGGGCCAGATTAGAAGTGGCGCGCTGAGCGGGATCGGGTTTGCGCTCATTTAGGGTGCTAGTTTTTTCCAACTTTGCTTGCTCGATTGACTTCTATAGGGGAATATGTTAAGGCGCTCGCAATATTCTAACTTCAGTATTTTGCGTGCGCCGGTTTAGTGCTCATGCAAAAACTTTTTACTTTCAACTAATATGTGCGATACCCGACGTGCGCAAAAAGCTTACTTCTAGTGCAGTTAACGCACGAGCGGGAGCAATAAATAGTGCTCCACTCATAATCTAGCCCATAGTAAGCACAAACGAGGGGTTTAAGTAACACACTATATATATATAATACAGTTGCTCAAACCCTAATATAAAAATATAAAGTATTATTCAGACCCACATCATATTCAGAGTTAAATTCATAAGATTTCCCTGTAGCTAATATATATATATCCAATATACTTCCCTGTTCGATAAATTAAGTTGTCTTTACCCCTCTAGGATTTCTAGATATATTATCATACCTTAAAGGGAAAAAAGTCTTATAATTTTCATGACCTTGAAATGTTAGCACACAAAACTTATGCAAATTAATTTTCTGCTGACAAAAGGTATTTTCTAATTATAACCTTCAGAGAGTGACCTGTTTTCCCAAAATACTGTGTTTTACATTCCTTGCATTTGATAACGTAAATGACGGAATCAGTATAATATGTGATATA
>NC_069509.1:27456322-27513822 GCF_027579735.1 Bombina bombina
TGTGTGTGTGTGTGTGTGTGTGTATGGGAGCTGACCCTCTACCTATGTGACCTCTGCTAGCCCTGTGTGTATGTGTATGGGAGCTGATCCTCTACCTATGTGACCTCTGCTAGCCTTGTGTGTGTGTGTATGGGAGCTATCCATCTACCTATGTGACCTCTGCTAGCCTTGTATGTGTGCATGGGAGCTGACCCTCTACCTATGTGACCTCTGCTAGTCTTGTGTGTGTGTGTATGGGAGCTGACCCTCTACCTATGTGACCTCTGCTAGCCTTGTGTGTGTGTGTGTGTGTATGGGAGCTGACCCTCTACCTATGTGACCTCTGCTATCCTTGTGTGTGTGTGTATGGGAGCTGACCCTTTACCTATGTGACCTCTGCTAGCCTTGTGTGTGTGTGTATGGGAGCTGACCCTTTACCTATGTGACCTCTGCTAGCCTTGTGTGTGTGTGTATGGGAGCTGTCCCTCTACCTATGTGACCTCTGCTAGCCTTGTGTGTGTGTGTGTATGGGAGCTGACCCTCTACCTATGTGACCTCTGCTAGCCTTGTGTGTGTGTGTATGGGAGCTATCCATCTACCTATGTGACCTCTGCTAGCCTTGTGTGTGTGTGTATGGGAGCTGACCCTCTACCTATGTGACCTCTGCTAGTCTTGTGTGTGTGTGTGTATGGGAGCTGACCCTCTACCTATGTGACCTCTGCTAGCCTTGTGTGTGTGTGTGTATGGGAGCTGACCCTCTACCTATGTGACCTCTGCTAGCCTTGTGTGTGTGTGTATGGGAGCTGACCCTCTACCTATGTGACCTCTGCTAGCCTTGTGTGTGTGTGTATGGGAGCTGACCCTCTACCTATGTGACCTCTGCTAGCCTTGTGTGTGTGTGTATGGGAGCTGACCCTCTACCTATGTGACCTCTGCTAGCCTTGTGTGTGTGTGTGTATGGGAGCTGACCCTCTACCTATGTGACCTCTGCTAGCCTTGTGTGTGTGTGTATGGGAGCTGACCCTCTACCTATGTGACCTCTGCTAGTCTTGTGTGTGTGTGTATGGGAGCTGACCCTCTACCTATGTGACCTCTGCTAGCCCTGTGTGTGTGTGTGTATGGGAGCTGACCCTCTACCTATGTGACCTCTGCTAGCCTGTGTGTGTGTGTGTATGGGAGCTGACCCTCTACCTATGTGACCTCTGCTAGCCTTGTGTGTGTGTGTGTATGGGAGCTGAACCCTCTACCTATGTGATCTCTGCTAGCCTTGTGTGTGTGTGTGTATGGGAGCTGACCCTCTACCTATGTGACCTCTGCTAGCCTTGTGTGTGTGTATGGGAGCTGAACCCTCTACCTATGTGACCTCTGCTTAGCCTTGTGTGTGTGTGTATGGGAGCTGACCCTCTACCTATGTGACCTCTGCTAGCCTTGTGTGTGTGTGTATGGGAGCTGACCCTCTACCTATGTGACCTCTGCTAGCCTTTGTGTGTGTGTGTATGGGAGCTGACCCTCTACCTATGTGACCTCTGCTAGTCTTGTGGTGTGTGTGTATGGGAGCTGACCCTCTACCTATGTGACCTCTGCTAGCCTTGTGTGTGTGTGTATGGAGCTGACCCTCTACCTATGTGACCTCTGCTAGTCTTGTTGTGTGTATGGGAGCTGACCCTCTACCTATGTGACCTCTGCTAGCCTTGTGTGTGTGTATGGGAGCTGACCCTCTACCTATGTGACCTCTGCTAGTCCTTGTGTGTGTGTGTATGGGAGCTGACCCTCTACCTATGTGACCTCTGCTAGCCTGTGTGTGTGTATGGGAGCTGACCCTCTACCTATGTGACCTCTGCTAGCCTTGTGTGTGTGTGTGTGTATGGGAGCTGACCCTCTACCTATGTGACCTCTGCTAGCCTTGTTTGTGTGTGATGGGAGCTGACCCTCGACCTATGTGACCTCTGCTAGTCTGTGTGTGGTTGTGGTGGTGTATGGGAGCTGATCCCTCTACCTTATGAGGACCTCTGGATAGCCTTGTAGTGTGTGTGTGGTGTGTATGGGAGCTGACCCTCTACCTATGTGACCTCTGCTAGCCTTGTGTGTGGTGTATGGGAGCTGACCCTCGTACCTATGTGACCTCTGCTAGCCTGTGTGTGTGTGTGTGTATGGGAGCTGACCCTCTACCTATGTGACCTCTGCTAGTCTTGTGTGTGTGTGTATGGGAGCTGACCCTCTACCTATGTGACCTCTGCTAGCCTTTGTGTGTGTGTGTATGGGAGCTGAGCCTTCTACCTATGTGACCTCTGCTAGCCTTTGTGTTTGTGTGTATGGGAGCTGACCCTCTACCTATGTGACCTCTGCTAGTCTTGTGTGTGGTGTATGGAGCTGACCCTCTACCTATGTGACCTCTGCTAGCCTGTGTGTGTGTGTGTATGGGAGCTGACCCTCTACCTATGTGACCTCTGCTAGCCTGTGTGTGTGTGTGTATGGGAGCTGACCCTCTACCTATGTGACCTCTGCTAGCCTTGTGTGTGTGTGTGTATGGGAGCTGACCCTCTACCTATGTGACCTCTGCTAGCCTTGTGTGTGTGTGTGTATGGGAGCTGACCCTCTACCTATGTGACCTCTGCTAGCCTTGTGTGTGTGTATGGGAGCTGACCCTCTACCTATGTGACCTCTGCTAGTCTTGTGTGTGTGTGTGTATGGGAGCTGACCCTCTACCTATGTGACCTCTGCTAGCCTTGTGTGTGTGTGTGTGTATGGGAGCTGACCCTCTACCTATGTGACCTCTGCTAGCCTTGTGTGTGTGTGTGTATGGGAGCTGACCCTCTACCTATGTGACCTCTGCTAGTCTTGTCTGTGTGTGTGTGTGTGTATGGGAGCTGACCCTCTACCTATGTGACCTCTGCTAGTGTTGTGTGTGTGTATGGGAGCTGACCCTCTTACCTATGTGACCTCTGCTAGCCTTGTGTGTGTGTGTGTATGGGAGCTGACCCTCTACCTATGTGACCTCTGCTAGCCTTGTGTGTGTGTATGGGAGCTGACCCTCTACCTATGTGACCTCTGCTAGCCCTGTGTGTGTGTGTATGGGAGCTGACCCTCTACCTATGTGACCTCTGCTAGCCTTGTGTGTGTGTGTATGGGAGCTGACCCTCTACCTATGTGACCTCTGCTAGCCCTTGTGTGTGTGTGTATGGGAGCTGACCCTCTACCTATGTGACCTCTGCTAGCCTTGTGTGTGGTGTGTATGGGAGCTGACCCTCTACCTATGTGACCTCTGCTAGCCTTTGTGTGTGTGTATGGGAGCTGACCCTCTACCTATGTGACCTCTGCTAGCCTTGTGTGTGTGTGTATGGGAGCTGACCCTCTACCTATGTGACCTCTGCTAGCCTTGTGTGTGTATGGGAGCTGACCCTCTACCTATGTGACCTCTGCTAGCCTTGTGTGTGTGTGTGTATGGGAGCTGACCCTCTACCTATGTGACCTCTGCTAGCCTTGTGTGTGTGTGTGTGTGTATGGGAGCTGATCTTCTACCTATGTGACCTCTGCTAGTCTTGTGTGTGTGTATGGGAGCTGACCCTCTACCTATGTGACGTCTGCTAGCCTTGTGTGTGTGTGTATGGGAGCTATCCATCTACCTATGTTACCTCTGCTAGCCTTGTGTGTGTGCATGGGAGCTGACCCTCTACCTATGTGACCTCTGCTAGCCCTGTGTGTGTGTGTGTATGGGAGCTGACCCTCTACCTATGTGACCTCTGCTAGCCTTGTGTGTGTGTATGGGAGCTGACCCTCTACCTATGTGACCTCTGCTAGCCTTGTGTGTGTGTGTGTATGGGAGCTGACCCTCTACCTATGTGACCTCTGCTAGCCTTGTGTGTGTGTGTATGGGAGCTATCCATCTACCTATGTGACCTCTGCTAGCCTTGTGTGTGTGCATGGGAGCTGACCCTCTACCTATGTGACCTCTGCTAGTCTTGTGTGTGTGTGTATGGGAGCTGACCCTCTACCTATGTGACCTCTGCTAGCCTTGTGTGTGTGTGTGTGTATGGGAGCTGACCCTCTACCTATGTGACCTCTGCTAGCCTTGTGTGTGTATGGGAGCTGACCCTTCACCTATGTGACCTCTGCTAGTCTTGTGTGTGTGTGTGTGTATGGGAGCTGACCCTCTACCTATGTGACCTCTGCTAGTCTTGTGTGTGTGTATGGGAGCTGACCCTCTATCTATGTGACCTCTGCTAGCCTTGTGTGTGTGTGTGTGTGTGTATGGGAGCTGACCCTCTACCAATGTGACCTCTGCTAGCCTTGTGTATGTGTGTATGGGAGCTGACCCTCTACCTATGTGACCTCTGCTAGTCTTGTGTGTGTGTATTTGAGCTGACCCTCTGCCTATGTGACCTCTGCTAGGCTTGTGTGTGTATGGGAGCTGACCCTCTACCTATGTGACCTCTGCTAGCCTTGTGTTTGTGTGTGTATGGGAGCTGACCCTCTACCTATGTGACCTCTGCTAGCCTTGTGTTTGTGTGTGCATGAGAGCTGACCCTCTACCTATGTGACCTCTGCTAGTCTTGTGTGTGTGTGTATGGGAGCTGACCCTCTACCTATGTGACCTCTGCTAGCCTTGTGTGTGTGTGTGTGTGTATGGGAGCTGACCCTCTACCTATGTGACCTCTGCTAGCCTTGTGTGTGTGTGTGTGTGTGTATGGGAGCTGACCCTCTACCTATGTGACCTCTGCTAGTCTTGTGTGTGTGTGTATGGGAGCTGACCCTCTACCTATGTGACCTCTGCTAGCCTTGTGTGTGTGTGTATGGGAGCTGATCTTCTACCTATGTGACCTCTGCTAGTCTTGTGTGTGTGTATGGGAGCTGACCCTCTACCTATGTGACCTCTGCTAGCCTTGTGTGTGTGTGTATGGGAGCTATCCATCTACCTATGTGACCTCTGCTAGCCTTGTGTGTGTGCATGGGAGCTGACCCTCTACCTATGTGACCTCTTCTAGTCTTGTGTGTGTGTGTATGGGAGCTGACCCTCTACCTATGTGACCTCTGCTAGCCCTGTGTGTGTGTGTGTATGGGAGCTGACCCTCTACCTATGTGACCTCTGCTAGCCCTGTGTGTGTGTGTGTGTATGGGAGCTGACCCTCTACCTATGTGACCTCTGCTAGCCTTGTGTGTGTGTGTGTGTATGGGAGCTGACCCTCTACCTATGTGACCTCTGCTAGCCTTGTGTGTGTGTGTATGGGAGCTATCCATCTACCTATGTGACCTCTGCTAGCCTTGTGTGTGTGTGTGTGTGTGTGTGTGTATGGGAGCTGACCCTCTACCTATGTGACCTCTGCTAGCCTTGTGTGTGTGTGTGTATGGGAGCTGACCCTTTACCTATGTGACCTCTGCTAGTCTTGTGTGTGTGTGTGTATGGGAGCTGACCCTCTACCTATGTGACCTCTGCTAGTCTTGTGTGTGTGTATGGGAGCTGACCCTCTATGTGACCTCTGCTAGCCTTGTGTGTGTGTGTATGGGAGCTGACCCTCTACCAATGTGACCTCTGCTAGCCTTGTGTATGTGTGTATGGGAGCTGACCCTCTACCTATGTGACCTCTGCTAGTCTTGTGTGTGTGTATTTGAGCTGACCCTCTACCTATGTGACCTCTGCTAGGCTTGTGTGTGTATGGGAGCTGACCCTCTACCTATGTGACCTCTGCTAGCCTTGTGTGTGTGTGTGTGTATGGGAGCTGACCCTCTACCTATGTGACCTCTGCTAGCCTTGTGTTTGTGTGTGTATGGGAGCTGATCTTCTACCTATGTGACCTCTGCTAGTCTTGTGTGTGTGTATGGGTGCTGACCCTCTACCTATGTGACCTCTGCTAGCCTTGTGTGTGTGTGTATGGGAGCTGACCCTCTACCTATGTGACCTCTGCTAGTCTTGTGTGTGTGTGTATGGGAGCTGACCCTCTACCTATGTGACCTCTGCTAGCCTTGTGTGTGTGTGTGTGTGTGTGTGTGTGTGTGTGTGTATGGGAGCTGACCCTCTACCTATGTGACCTCTGCTAGCCTTGTGTGTGTGTGTGTATGGGAGCTGATATTCTACCTATGTGACCTCTGCTAGTCTTGTAGTGTGTATGGGAGCTGACCCTCTACCTATGTGACCTCTGCTAGCCTTGTGTGCGTGTATGGGAGCTGACCCTCTACCTATGTGACCTCTGCTAGCCTTGTGTGTGTGTGTGTGTGTGTATGGGAGCTGACCCTCTACCTATGTGACCTCTGCTAGCCTTGTGTGAATGTGTATGGGAGCTGACCCTCTACCTATGTGACCTCTGCTAGCCTTGTGTGTGTGTGTGTATGGGAGCTGACCCTCTACCTATGTGACCTCTGCTAGTCTTGAGTGTGTGTATGGGAGCTGACCCTCTACCTATGTGACCTCTGCTAGCCTTGTGTGTGTGTGTATAGGAGCTGACCCTCTACCTATGTGACCTCTGCTAGCCTTGTGTGTGTGTATGGAAGCTGACCCTCTACCTATGTGACCTCTGCTAGCCCTGTGTGTGTGTGTATGGGAGCTGACCCTCTACCTATGTGACCTCTGCTAGCCTTGTGTGTGTGTGTGTGTGTATGGGAGCTGACCCTCTACCTATGTGACCTCTGCTAGCCCTGTGTGTATGTGTATGGGAGCTGATCCTCTACCTATGTGACCTCTGCTAGCCTTGTGTGTGTGTGTATGGGAGCTATCCATCTACCTATGTGACCTCTGCTAGCCTTGTATGTGTGCATGGGAGCTGACCCTCTACCTATGTGACCTCTGCTAGTCTTGTGTGTGTGTGTATGGGAGCTGACCCTCTACCTATGTGACCTCTGCTAGCCCTGTGTGTGTGTGTGTGTGTGTATGGGAGCTGGCCCTCTACCTATGTGACCTCTGCTAGCCTTGTGTGTGTGTGTGTATGGGAGCTGACCCTCTACCTATGTGACCTCTGCTAGGCTTGTGTGTGTATGGGAGCTGACCCTCTACCTATGTGACCTCTGCTAGCCTTGTGTGTGTGTGTATGGGAGCTGACCCTCTACCTATGTGACCTCTGCTAGCCTTGTGTTTGTGTGTGTATGGGAGCTGATCTTCTACCTATGTGACCTCTGCTAGTCTTGTGTGTGTGTATGGGAGCTGACCATCTACCTATGTGACCTCTGCTAGCCTTGTGTGTGTGTGTGTGTATGGGAGCTGATCTTCTACCTATGTGACCTCTGCTAGTCTTGTGTGTGTGTATGGGAGCTGACCCTCTACCTATGTGACCTCTGCTAGCCTTGTGTGTGTGTATGGGAGCTGACCCTCTACCTATGTGTAAAGTCTATTTCAACTTTGTAAGTGGAACGCAACTGCAGATCAATTATTGTTTTGTATCACCAGGGTTTTTGGGCTATTTAGGTGAGCATAGACCAGTAAACCTGTGGTGAATTAATATTAAGTTAGAGGTTCAATGCTGTTACTATCACAACATGAATCCTTCTAAGCACAATATTTCCAATACTGTTAGACTGGCACAGTATGGAAAAATAATGAAAAAATTATAGAAGAAAAATATGCTTCTAATTTAAAGAACTTGAAAGAACAAAAATTATTTTTTAAGCTTACATTAAATAAACATGTAATGCAGGAGAGAGTTGGTTAATCCTTGTAAGAAGTAAGCTTGGTTTGCAAGAGATATACTTTTAACAAGTCACAGAGAATGCTTCAGTTGTCTTGTAGCTGCAACTTTGTAACTGTGTTTATTGAGAGCAGCTGCTACAGAGTAAGAGAGGAATTTGGCAAGATGCCCAGACTTGCAGTTGCAAAACCAAGTAACACTTTTTATTTTGAAATAGTTAAATCCTCTTCAGTTCAATCTTGTAACTTAGAGTTCAAAGTCTTGTTCTTAAAGCAGCATATATATTATGAAGTGAGAAAGGAGACATTGATTCCCCAGTATGAAATAGTGTGCAGAGTTATTTAGAAAACTGCAGTGCCTGTCAGCTCCAGTTAAATTAAGAGTGATGCTGTAAGTGTACAATAACATTTCAGCAGTTAAGTTCTCAAATAGTATGCAAGGAATAAAATTAAGAGGTAACTTAGCTGTAAGTCCAAGGATGCAAACAGGATATTTCAGGGGATGTAATCCTTGTAGAAAATAGTACAGAGTAATCCAAGCAAACAGTCCTTTGTGAAAGCAGTTGGTTTTAGAAAAACAATGCAGCTCAGAGACTGTGTGTAAGCTGTTACTCCTGCTAATGAAAATAACTAAGCACCTGTTTGCTGACAGGTGGAGCCTTAAGTAACATGAAAGTGAGAGAACCATGTGATGAGAAGTGAGAGAAGTAAAACATGAAATGGAATCCTGACACTATGTGACCTCTGCTAGCCTTGTGTGTGTGTGTATGGGAGCTGACCCTCTACCTATGTGACCTCTGCTAGCCTTGTGTGAATGTGTATGGGAGCTGACCCTCTACCTATGTGACCTCTGCTAGTCTTGAGTGTGTGTATGGGAGCTGACCCTCTACCTATGTGACCTCTGCTAGCCTTGTGTGTGTGTGTGTATGGGAGCTGACCCTCTACCTATGTGACCTCTGCTAGCCTTGTGTGTGTGTATGGGAGCTGACCCTCTACCTATGTGACCTCTGCTAGCCCTGTGTGTGTGTATGGGAGCTGACCCTCTACCTATGTGACCTCTGCTAGCCTTGTGTGTGTGTGTGTATGGGAGCTGACCCTCTACCTATGTGACCTCTGCTAGCCCTGTGTGTATGTGTATGGGAGCTGATCCTCTACCTATGTGACCTCTGCTAGCCTTGTGTGTGTGTGTGTATGGGAGCTATCCATCTACCTATGTGACCTCTGCTAGCCTTGTATGTGTGCATGGGAGCTGACCCTCTACCTATGTGACCTCTGCTAGCCTTGTGTGTGTGTGTGTATGGGAGCTGACCCTCTACCTATGTGACCTCTGCTAGCCTTGTGTGTGTGCATGGGAGCTGACCCTCTACCTATGTGACCTCTGCTAGTCTTGTGTGTGTGTGTATGGGAGCTGACCCTCTACCTATGTGACCTCTGCTAGCCCTGTGTGTGTGTGTGTATGGGAGCTGACCCTCTACCTATGTGACCTCTGCTAGCCCTGTGTGTGTGTGTGTATGGGAGCTGACCCTCTACCTATGTGACCTCTGCTAGCCTTGTGTGTGTGTGTGTATGGGAGCTGACCCTCTACCTATGTGACCTCTGCTAGCCTTGTGTGTGTGTGTATGGGAGCTATCCATCTACCTATGTGACCTCTGCTAGCCTTGTGTGTGTGCATGGGAGCTGAACCTCTACCTATGTGACCTCTGCTAGTCTTGTGTGTGTGTGTATGGGAGCTGACCCTCTACCTATGTGACCTCTGCTAGCCTTTTGTGTGTGTGTATGGGAGCTGACCATCTACCTATGTGACCTCTGCTAGCCTTGTGTGTGTGTGTGTATGGGAGCTGACCCTTTACCTATGTGACCTCTGCTAGTCTTGTGTGTGTGTATGGGAGCTGACCCTCTACCTATGTGACCTCTGCTAGTCTTGTGTGTGTGTATGGGAGCTGACCCTCTATCTATGTGACCTCTGCTAGCCTTGTGTGTGTGTGTATGGGAGCTGACCCTCTACCAATGTGACCTCTGCTAGCCTTGTGTATGTGTGTATGGGAGCTGACCCTCTACCTATGTGACCTCTGCTAGTCTTGTGTGTGTGTATGGGAGCTGACCCTCTATCTATGTGACCTCTGCTAGCCTTGTGTGTGTGTGTATGGGAGCTGACCCTCTACCAATGTGACCTCTGCTAGCCTTGTGTATGTGTGTATGGGAGCTGACCCTCTACCTATGTGACCTCTGCTAGTCTTGTGTGTGTGTATTTGAGCTGACCCTCTACCTATGTGACCTCTGCTAGGCTTGTGTGTGTATGGGAGCTGACCCTCTACCTATGTGACCTCTGCTAGCCTTGTGTGTGTGTGTGTGTATGGGAGCTGACCCTCTACCTATGTGACCTCTGCTAGCCTTGTGTTTGTGTGTGTATGGGAGCTGATCTTCTACCTATGTGACCTCTGCTAGTCTTGTGTGTGTGTATGGGAGCTGCCCCTCTACCTATGTGACCTCTGCTAGCCTTGTGTGTGTGTATGGGAGCTGACCCTCTACCTATGTGACCTCTGCTAGTCTTGTGTGTGTGTGTATGGGAGCTGACCCTCTACCTATGTGACCTCTGCTAGCCTTGTGTGTGTGTGTGTGTGTATGGGAGCTGACCCTCTACCTATGTGACCTCTGCTAGCCTTGTGTGTGTGTGTGTGTATGGGAGCTGACCCTCTACCTATGTGACCTCTGCTAGTCTTGTGTGTGTGTGTGTATGGGAGCTGACCCTCTACCTATGTGACCTCTGCTAGCTGTGTGTGTGTGTGTGTGTGTATGGGAGCTGATCTTCTACCTATGTGACCTCTGCTAGTCTTGTGTTTGTGTATGGGAGCTGACCCTCTACCTATGTGACCTCTGCTAGCCTTGTGTGTGTGTATGGGAGCTGACCCTCTACCTATGTGACCTCTGCTAGCCTTGTGTGTGTGTGTGTGTATGGGAGCTGACCCTCTACCTATGTGACCTCTGCTAGCCTTGTGTGAATGTGTATGGGAGCTGACCCTCTACCTATGTGACCTCTACTAGCCTTGTGTGTGTGTGTGTATGGGAGCTGACCCTCTACCTATGTGACCTCTGCTAGTCTTGAGTGTGTGTATGGGAGCTGACCCTCTACCTATGTGACCTCTGCTAGCCTTGTGTGTGTGTGTATGGGAGCTGACCCTCTACCTATGTGACCTCTGCTAGCCTTGTGTGTGTGTATGGGAGCTGACCCTCTACCTATGTGACCTCTGCTAGCCCTGTGTGTGTGTGTATGGGAGCTGACCCTCTACCTATGTGACCTCTGCTAGCCTTGTGTGTGTGTGTGTGTGTGTGTGTATGGGAGCTGACCCTCTACCTATGTGACCTCTGCTAGCCCTGTGTGTATGTGTATGGGAGCTGATCCTCTACCTATGTGACCTCTGCTAGCCTTGTGTGTGTGTGTATGGGAGCTATCCATCTACCTATGTGACCTCTGCTAGCCTTGTATGTGTGCATGGGAGCTGACCCTCTACCTATGTGACCTCTGCTAGTCTTGTGTGTATGGGAGCTGACCCTCTAACTATGTGACCTCTGCTAGCCTTGTGTGTATGGGAGCTGACCCTCTACCTATGTGACCTCTGCTATCCTTGTGTGTGTGTGTGTATGGGAGCTGACCCTTTACCTATGTGACCTCTGCTAGCCTTGTGTGTTTGTGTGTATGGGAGCTGACCCTTTACCTATGTGACCTCTGCTAGCCTTGTGTGTGTGTGTATGGGAGCTGACCCTCTACCTATGTGACCTCTGCTAGCCCTGTTTGTGTGTTTGTATGGGAGCTGACCCTCTACCTATGTGACCTCTGCTAGCCTTGTGTGTGTGTGTATGGGAGCTATCCATCTACCTATGTGACCTCTGCTAGCCTTGTGTGTGTGCATGGGAGCTGACCCTCTACCTATGTGACCTCTGCTAGTCTTGTGTGTGTGTGTATGGGAGCTGACCCTCTACCTATGTGACCTCTGCTAGCCTTGTGTGTGTGTGTGTATGGGAGCTGACCCTCTACCTATGTGACCTCTGCTAGCCCTGTGTGTGTGTGTGTATGGGAGCTGACCCTCTACCTATGTGACCTCTGCTAGCCCTGTGTGTGTGTGTGTGTATGGGAGCTGACCCTCTACCTATGTGACCTCTGCTAGCCTTGTGTGTGTTTATGTATGGGAGCTGACCCTCTACCTATGTGACCTCTGCTAGCCTTGTGTGTGTGTGTATGGGAGCTGACCTTCTACCTATGTGACCTCTGCTAGCCTTGTGTGTGTGTGTATGGGAGCTATCCATCTACCTATGTGACCTCTGCTAGCCTTGTGTGTGTGCATGGGAGCTGACCCTCTACCTATGTGACCTCTGCTAGTCTTGTGTGTGTGTGTATGGGAGCTGACCCTCTACCTATGTGACCTCTGCTAGCCTTGTGTGTGTGTGTGTGTATGGGAGCTGACCCTCTACCTATGTGACCTCTGCTAGCCTTGTGTGTGTGTGTGTATGGGAGCTGACCCTTTACCTATGTGACCTCTGCTAGCCTTGTGTGTGTGTATGGGAGCTGACCCTTTACCTATGTGACCTCTGCTAGCCTTGTGTGTGTGTGTATGGGAGCTGACCCTCTACCTATGTGACCTCTGCTAGCCCTGTGTGTGTGTGTGTGTGTGTATGGGAGCTGACCCTCTACCTATGTGACCTCTGCTAGCCTTGTGTGTGTGTGTGTATGGGAGCTGACCCTCTACCTATGTGACCTCTGCTAGCCCTGTGTGTGTGTGTGTATGGGAGCTGACCCTCTACCTATGTGACCTCTGCTAGCCTTGTGTGTGTGTGTGCATGGGAGCTGACCCTCTATCTATGTGACCTCTGCTAGTCTTGTGTGTGTGTATGGGAGCTGACCCTCTACCTATGTGACCTCTGCTAGCCTTGTGTGTGTGTGTGTGTGTATGGGAGCTGACCCTCTACCTATGTGACCTCTGCTAGCCTTGTGTGTGTGTGTGTGTATGGGAGCTGACCCTCTACCTATGTGACCTCTGCTAGTCTTGTGTGTGTGTGTGTATGGGAGCTGACCCTCTACCTATGTGACCTCTGCTAGCCGTGTGTGTGTGTGTGTGTGTGTGTGTGTGTGTATGGGAGCTGATCTTCTACCTATGTGACCTCTGCTAGTCTTGTGTTTGTGTATGGGAGCTGACCCTCTACCTATGTGACCTCTGCTAGCCTTGTGTGTGTGTATGGGAGCTGACCCTCTACCTATGTGACCTCTGCTAGCCTTGTGTGTGTGTGTGTGTATGGGAGCTGACCCTCTACCTATGTGACCTCTGCTAGCCTTGTGTGAATGTGTATGGGAGCTGACCCTCTACCTATGTGACCTCTGCTAGCCTTGTGTGTGTGTGTGTATGGGAGCTGACCCTCTACCTATGTGACCTCTGCTAGTCTTGAGTGTGTGTATGGGAGCTGACCCTCTACCTATGTGACCTCTGCTAGCCTTGTGTGTGTGTGTATGGGAGCTGACCCTCTACCTATGTGACCTCTGCTAGCCTTGTGTGTGTGTATGGGAGCTGACCCTCTACCTATGTGACCTCTGCTAGCCCTGTGTGTGTGTGTATGGGAGCTGACCCTCTACCTATGTGACCTCTGCTAGCCTTGTGTGTGTGTGTGTGTGTGTGTATGGGAGCTGACCCTCTACCTATGTGACCTCTGCTAGCCCTGTGTGTATGTGTATGGGAGCTGATCCTCTACCTATGTGACCTCTGCTAGCCTTGTGTGTGTGTGTATGGGAGCTATCCATCTACCTATGTGACCTCTGCTAGCCTTGTATGTGTGCATGGGAGCTGACCCTCTACCTATGTGACCTCTGCTAGTCTTGTGTGTGTGTGTATGGGAGCTGACCCTCTAACTATGTGACCTCTGCTAGCCTTGAGTGTATGGGAGCTGACCCTCTACCTATGTGACCTCTGCTATCCTTGTGTGTGTGTGTGTATGGGAGCTGACCCTTTACCTATGTGACCTCTGCTAGCCTTGTGTGTTTGTGTGTATGGGAGCTGACCCTTTACCTATGTGACCTCTGCTAGCCTTGTGTGTGTGTGTATGGGAGCTGACCCTCTACCTATGTGACCTCTGCTAGCCCTGTTTGTGTGTTTGTATGGGAGCTGACCCTCTACCTATGTGACCTCTGCTAGCCTTGTGTGTGTGTGTATGGGAGCTATCCATCTACCTATGTGACCTCTGCTAGCCTTGTGTGTGTGCATGGGAGCTGACCCTCTACCTATGTGACCTCTGCTAGTCTTGTGTGTGTGTGTATGGGAGCTGACCCTCTACCTATGTGACCTCTGCTAGCCTTGTGTGTGTGTGTGTGTGTGTGTGTGTGTATGGGAGCTGACCCTCTACCTATGTGACCTCTGCTAGCCCTGTGTGTGTGTGTGTATGGGAGCTGACCCTCTACCTATGTGACCTCTGCTAGCCCTGTGTGTGTGTGTGTATGGGAGCTGACCCTCTACCTATGTGACCTCTGCTAGCCTTGTGTGTGTTTATGTATGGGAGCTGACCCTCTACCTATGTGACCTCTGCTAGCCTTGTGTGTGTGTGTATGGGAGCTGACCTTCTACCTATGTGACCTCTGCTAGCCTTGTGTGTGTGTGTATGGGAGCTATCCATCTACCTATGTGACCTCTGCTAGCCTTGTGTGTGTGCATGGGAGCTGACCCCTCTACCTATGTGACCTCTGCTAGTCTTGTGTGTGTGTGTATGGGAGCTGACCCTCTACCTATGTGACCTCTGCTAGCCTTGTGTGTGTGTGTGTGTATGGGAGCTGACCCTCTACCTATGTGACCTCTGCTAGCCTTGTGTGTGTGTGTGTATGGGAGCTGACCCTTTACCTATGTGACCTCTGCTAGCCTTGTGTGTGTGTATGGGAGCTGACCCTCTACCTATGTGACCTCTGCTAGCCTTGTGTGTGTGTGTATGGGAGCTGACCCTCTACCTATGTGACCTCTGCTAGCCCTGTGTGTGTGTGTGTGTGTGTATGGGAGCTGACCCTCTACCTATGTGACCTCTGCTAGCCTTGTGTGTGTGTGTGTATGGGAGCTGACCCTCTACCTATGTGACCTCTGCTAGCCCTGTGTGTGTGTGTGTATGGGAGCTGACCCTCTACCTATGTGACCTCTGCTAGCCTTGTGTGTGTGTGTGCATGGGAGCTGACCCTCTATCTATGTGACCTCTGCTAGTCTTGTGTGTGTGTATGGGAGCTGACCCTCTACCTATGTGACCTCTGCTAGCCTTGTGTGTGTGTGTGTGTGTATGGGAGCTGACCCTCTACCTATGTGACCTCTGCTAGCCTTGTGTGTGTGTGTGTGTATGGGAGCTGACCCTCTACCTATGTGACCTCTGCTAGTCTTGTGTGTGTGTGTGTATGGGAGCTGACCCTCTACCTATGTGACCTCTGCTAGCCGTGTGTGTGTGTGTGTGTGTGTGTGTGTGTGTATGGGAGCTGATCTTCTACCTATGTGA
The DNA here is from genome assembly GCF_027579735.1 of Bombina bombina. Lineage (NCBI taxonomy): Eukaryota > Metazoa > Chordata > Amphibia > Anura > Bombinatoridae > Bombina > Bombina bombina. Next base: position 27,471,414 of record NC_069509.1, read on the forward strand.
CCTCTGCTAGTCTTGTGTTTGTGTATGGGAGCTGACCCTCTACCTATGTGACCTCTGCTAGCCTTGTGTGTGTGTATGGGAGCTGACCCTCTACCTATGTGACCTCTGCTAGCCTTGTGTGTGTGTGTGTGTATGGGAGCTGACCCTCTACCTATGTGACCTCTGCTAGCCTTGTGTGAATGTGTATGGGAGCTGACCCTCTACCTATGTGACCTCTACTAGCCTTGTGTGTGTGTGTGTATGGGAGCTGACCCTCTACCTATGTGACCTCTGCTAGTCTTGAGTGTGTGTATGGGAGCTGACCCTCTACCTATGTGACCTCTGCTAGCCTTGTGTGTGTGTGTATGGGAGCTGACCCTCTACCTATGTGACCTCTGCTAGCCTTGTGTGTGTGTATGGGAGCTGACCCTCTACCTATGTGACCTCTGCTAGCCCTGTGTGTGTGTGTATGGGAGCTGACCCTCTACCTATGTGACCTCTGCTAGCCTTGTGTGTGTGTGTGTGTGTGTATGGGAGCTGACCCTCTACCTATGTGACCTCTGCTAGCCCTGTGTGTATGTGTATGGGAGCTGATCCTCTACCTATGTGACCTCTGCTAGCCTTGTGTGTGTGTGTATGGGAGCTATCCATCTACCTATGTGACCTCTGCTAGCCTTGTATGTGTGCATGGGAGCTGACCCTCTACCTATGTGACCTCTGCTAGTCTTGTGTGTGTGTGTGTATGGGAGCTGACCCTCTAACTATGTGACCTCTGCTAGCCTTGAGTGTATGGGAGCTGACCCTCTACCTATGTGACCTCTGCTATCCTTGTGTGTGTGTGTGTATGGGAGCTGACCCTTTACCTATGTGACCTCTGCTAGCCTTGTGTGTTTGTGTGTATGGGAGCTGACCCTTTACCTATGTGACCTCTGCTAGCCTTGTGTGTGTGTGTATGGGAGCTGACCCTCTACCTATGTGACCTCTGCTAGCCCTGTTTGTGTGTTTGTATGGGAGCTGACCCTCTACCTATGTGACCTCTGCTAGCCTTGTGTGTGTGTGTATGGGAGCTATCCATCTACCTATGTGACCTCTGCTAGCCTTGTGTGTGTGCATGGGAGCTGACCCTCTACCTATGTGACCTCTGCTAGTCTTGTGTGTGTGTGTATGGGAGCTGACCCTCTACCTATGTGACCTCTGCTAGCCTTGTGTGTGTGTGTGTGTGTGTGTGTGTGTATGGGAGCTGACCCTCTACCTATGTGACCTCTGCTAGCCCTGTGTGTGTGTGTGTATGGGAGCTGACCCTCTACCTATGTGACCTCTGCTAGCCCTGTGTGTGTGTGTGTATGGGAGCTGACCCTCTACCTATGTGACCTCTGCTAGCCTTGTGTGTGTTTATGTATGGGAGCTGACCCTCTACCTATGTGACCTCTGCTAGCCTTGTGTGTGTGTGTATGGGAGCTGACCCTCTACCTATGTGACCTCTGCTAGCCTTGTGTGTGTGTGTATGGGAGCTATCCATCTACCTATGTGACCTCTGCTAGCCTTGTGTGTGTGCATGGGAGCTGACCCTCTACCTATGTGACCTCTGCTAGTCTTGTGTGTGTGTGTATGGGAGCTGACCCTCTACCTATGTGACCTCTGCTAGCCTTGTGTGTGTGTGTGTGTGTGTGTGTGTATGGGAGCTGACCCTCTACCTATGTGACCTCTGCTAGCCTTGTGTGTGTGTGTGTGTATGGGAGCTGACCCTTTACCTATGTGACCTCTGCTAGCCTTGTGTGTGTGTATGGGAGCTGACCCTTTACCTATGTGACCTCTGCTAGCCTTGTGTGTGTGTGTATGGGAGCTGACCCTCTACCTATGTGACCTCTGCTAGCCCTGTGTGTGTGTGTGTATGGGAGCTGACCCTCTACCTATGTGACCTCTGCTAGCCTTGTGTGTGTGTGTGTATGGGAGCTGACCCTCTACCTATGTGACCTCTGCTAGCCCTGTGTGTGTGTGTGTATGGGAGCTGACCCTCTACCTATGTGACCTCTGCTAGCCTTGTGTGTGTGTGTGCATGGGAGCTGACCCTCTATCTATGTGACCTCTGCTAGTCTTGTGTGTGTGTATGGGAGCTGACCCTCTACCTATGTGACCTCTGCTAGCCTTGTGTGTGTGTGTGTATGGGAGCTGACCCTCTACCTATGTGACCTCTGCTAGCCTTGTGTGTGTGTATGGGAGCTGACCCTCTACCTATGTGACCTCTGCTAGCCTTGTGTGTGTGTATGTATGGGAGCTGACCCTCTACCTATGTGACCTCTGCTAGTCTTGTGTGTGTGTGTATGGGAGCTGACCCTCTACCTATGTGACCTCTGCTAGTCTTGTGTGTGTGTATGGGAGCTGACCCTTTACCTATGTGACCTCTGCTAGCCTTGTGTGTGTGTGTGTGTATGGGAGCTGACCCTCTACCTATGTGACCTCTGCTAGCCTTGTGTGTGTGTGTGTGTGTGTGTATTTGAGCTGACCCTCTACCTATGTGACCTCTGCTAGGCTTGTGTGTGTATGGGAGCTGACCCTCTACCTATGTGACCTCTGCTAGCCTTGTGTGTGTATGGGAGCTGACCCTCTACCTATGTGACCTCTGCTAGCCTTGTGTTTGTGTGTGTATGGGAGCTGATCTTCTACCTATGTGACCTCTGCTAATCTTGTGTGTGTGTATGGGAGCTGACTCTCTACCTATGTGACCTCTGCTAGCCTTGTGTGTGTGTATGGGAGCTGACCCTCTACCTATGTGACCTCTGCTAGTCTTGTGTGTGTGTGTGTGTGTATGGGAGCTGACCCTCTACCTATGTGACCTCTGCTAGCCTTGTGTGTGTGTGTGTGTGTATGGGAGCTGACCCTCTACCTATGTGACCTCTGCTAGCCTTGTGTGTGTGTGTATGGGAGCTGATCTTCTACCTATGTGACCTCTGCTAGTCTTGTGTGTGTGTGTATGGGAGCTGACCCTCTACCTATGTGACCTCTGCTAGCCTTGTGTGTGTGTGTATGGGAGCTATCCATCTACCTATGTGACCTCTGCTAGCCTTGTGTGTGTGCATGGGAGCTGACCCTCTACCTATGTGACCTCTGCTAGTCTTGTGTGTGTGTGTATGGGAGCTGACCCTCTACCTATGTGACCTCTGCTAGCCCTGTGTGTATATGGGAGCTGACCCTCTACCTATGTGACCTCTGCTAGCCCTGTGTGTGTGTGTGTATGGGAGCTGACCCTCTACCTATGTGACCTCTGCTAGCCTTGTGTGTGTGTGTGTATGGGAGCTGACCCTCTACCTATGTGACCTCTGCTAGCCTTGTGTGTGTGTGTATGGGAGCTATCCATCTACCTATGTGACCTCTGCTAGCCTTGTGTGTGTGCATGGGAGCTGACCCTCTACCTATGTGACCTCTGCTAGTCTTGTGTGTGTGTGTATGGGAGCTGACCCTCTACCTATGTGACCTCTGCTAGCCTTGTGTGTGTGTGTGTGTGTGTGTATGGGAGCTGACCCTCTACCTATGTGACCTCTGCTAGCCTTGTGTGTGTGTGTGTGTGTGTATGGGAGCTGACCCTTTACCTATGTGACCTCTGCTAGTCTTGTGTGTGTGTGTGTATGGGAGCTGACCCTGTACCTATGTGACCTCTGCTAGTCTTGTGTGTGTGTATGGGAGCTGACCCTCTATCTATGTGACCTCTGCTAGCCTTGTGTGTGTGTGTATGGGAGCTGACCCTCTACCAATGTGACCTCTGCTAGCCTTGTGTATGTGTGTATGGGAGCTGACCCTCTACCTATGTGACCTCTGCTAGTCTTGTGTGTGTGTATTTGAGCTGACCCTCTACCTATGTGACCTCTGCTAGGCTTGTGTGTGTATGGGAGCTGACCCTCTACCTATGTGACCTCTGCTAGCCTTGTGTGTGTGTGTATGGGAGCTGACCCTCTACCTATGTGACCTCTGCTAGCCTTGTGTTTGTGTGTGTATGGGAGCTGATCTTCTACCTATGTGACCTCTGCTAGTCTTGTGTGTGTGTATGGGTGCTGACCCTCTACCTATGTGACCTCTGCTAGCCTTGTGTGTGTGTATGGGAGCTGACCCTCTACCTATGTGACCTCTGCTAGTCTTGTGTGTGTGTGTATTTGAGCTGACCCTCTACCTATGTGACCTCTGCTAGCCTTGTGTGTGTGTGTGTGTGTATGGGAGCTGACCCTCTACCTATGTGACCTCTGCTAGCCTTGTGTGTGTGTGTGTATGGGTGCTGACCCTCTACCTATGTGACCTCTGCTAGTCTTGTGTGTGTGTGTATGGGAGCTGACCCTCTACCTATGTGACCTCTGCTAGCCTTGTGTGTGTGTGTGTGTATGGGAGCTGATATTCTACCTATGTGACCTCTGCTAGTCTTGTGTGTGTGTATGGGAGCTGACCCTCTACCTATGTGACCTCTGCTAGCCTTGTGTGTGTGTATGGGAGCTGACCCTCTACCTATGTGACCTCTGCTAGCCTTGTGTGTGTGTATGGGAGCTGACCCTCTACCTATGTGACCTCTGCTAGCCTTGTGTGTGTGTGTGTGTATGGGAGCTGACCCTCTACCTATGTGACCTCTGCTAGCCTTGTGTGAATGTGTATGGGAGCTGACCCTCTACCTATGTGACCTCTACTAGCCTTGTGTGTGTGTGTGTATGGGAGCTGACCCTCTACCTATGTGACCTCTGCTAGTCTTGAGTGTGTGTATGGGAGCTGACCCTCTACCTATGTGACCTCTGCTAGCCTTGTGTGTGTGTGTATAGGAGCTGACCCTCTACCTATGTGACCTCTGCTAGCCTTGTGTGTGTGTATGGGAGCTGACCCTCTACCTATGTGACCTCTGCTAGTCTTGTGTGTGTGTGTATGGGAGCTGACCCTCTACCTATGTGACCTCTGCTAGCCTTGTGTGTGTGTGTGTGTGTATGGGAGCTGACCCTCTACCTATGTGACCTCTGCTATCCTTGTGTGTGTGTATGGGAGCTGACCCTTTACCTATGTGACCTCTGCTAGTCTTGTGTGTGTGTATGGGAGCTGACCCTCTACCTATGTGACCTCTGCTAGCCTTGTGTGTGTGTGTGTGTGTGTGTATGGGAGCTGACCCTCTACCTATGTGACCTCTGCTATCCTTGTGTGTGTGTATGGGAGCTGACCCTTTACCTATGTGACCTCTGCTAGCCTTGTGTGTTTGTGTGTATGGGAGCTGACCCTTTACCTATGTGACCTCTGCTAGCCTTGTGTGTGTGTGTGTGTGTGTATGGGAGCTGACCCTCTACCTATGTGACCTCTGCTAGCCCTGTTTGTGTGTGTGTATGGGAGCTGACCCTCTACCTATGTGACCTCTGCTAGCCTTGTGTGTGTGTGTGTATGGGAGCTGACCCTCTACCTATGTGACCTCTGCTAGCCTTGTGTGTGTGTGTATGGGAGCTATCCATCTACCTATGTGACCTCTGCTAGCCTTGTGTGTGTGCATGGGAGCTGACCCTCTACCTATGTGACCTCTGCTAGTCTTGTGTGTGTGTGTATGGGAGCTGACCCTCTACCTATGTGACCTCTGCTAGCCTTGTGTGTGTGTGTGTGTGTGTGTATGGGAGCTGACCCTCTACCTATGTGACCTCTGCTAGCCCTGTGTGTGTGTGTGTATGGGAGCTGACCCTCTACCTATGTGACCTCTGCTAGCCCTGTGTGTGTGTTTGTATGGGAGCTGACCCTCTACCTATGTGACCTCTGCTAGCCTTGTGTGTGTGTGTGTGTATGGGAGCTGGCCCTCTACCTATGTGACCTCTGCTAGCCTTGTGTGTGTGTATGGGAGCTATCCATCTACCTATGTGACCTCTGCTAGCCTTGTGTGTGTGCATGGGAGCTGACCCTCTACCTATGTGACCTCTGCTAGCCTTGTGTCTGTGTGTGTGTGTGTGTGTGTATGGGAGCTGACCCTCTACCTATGTGACCTCTGCTAGCCTTGTGTGTGTGTGTGTATGGGAGCTGACCCTTTACCTATGTGACCTCTGCTAGCCTTGTGTGTGTGTGTGTGTGTGTGTATGGGAGCTGACCCTTTACCTATGTGACCTCTGCTAGCCTTGTGTGTGTGTGTATGGGAGCTGACCCTCTACCTATGTGACCTCTGCTAGCCCTGTGTGTGTGTGTGTGTGTGTGTGGGAGCTGACCCTCTACCTATGTGACCTCTGCTAGCCTTGTGTGTGTGTGTGTATGGGAGCTGACCCTCTACCTATGTGACCTCTGCTAGCCCTGTGTGTGTGTGTGTATGGGAGCTGACCCTCTACCTATGTGACCTCTGCTAGCCTTGTGTGTGTGTGTGTATGGGAGCTGACCCTCTATCTATGTGACCTCTGCTAGTCTTGTGTGTGTGTATGGGAGCTGACCCTCTACCTATGTGACCTCTGCTAGCCTTGTGTGTGTGTGTGTATGGGAGCTTACCCTCTACCTATGTGACCTCTGCTAGCCTTGTGTGTGTGTATGGGAGCTGACCCTCTACCTATGTGACCTCTTCTAGCCTTGTGTGTGTGTATGTATGGGAGCTGACCCTCTACCTATGTGACCTCTGCTAGTCTTGTGTGTGTGTGTGTATGGGAGCTGACCCTCTACCTATGTGACCTCTGCTAGTCTTGTGTGTGTGTATGGGAGCTGACCCTTTACCTATGTGACCTCTGCTAGCCTTGTGTGTGTGTGTGTGTATGGGAGCTGACCCTCTACCTATGTGACCTCTGCTAGCCTTGTGTGTGTGTATGGGAGCTGACCCTCTACCTATGTGACCTCTGCTAGCCTTGTGTGTGAGTGTATGGGAGCTGACCCTCTACCTATGTGACCTCTGCTAGCCTTGTGTGTGTGTGTGTGTGTGTATGGGAGCTGACCCTCTACCTATGTGACCTCTGCTAGCCTTGTGTGTGTGTGTGTATGGGAGCTGACCCTTTACCTATGTGACCTCTGCTAGCCTTGTGTGTGTGTGTGTATGGGAGCTGACCCTTTACTTGAGGTCACACAGAGCTTGCGGGGTCTCCTTTTTGATTAACCTCTTACAGCTCCATTACTTTTTTCTCAGTTTTATTTTTTTGCTGACTTCCCCCTGTCATTGTAATAAATCAGTTTTAGCCACAGACTCCCATAATGATTACAATAACTTTAGTATTTGTTTACTGGGATGTGATGCCAAGTTACCTTCCAATTCATCTGAAAACTTGTTGTTTTGTTTTGTTTTTGTTAATTTGCCTTCAAGTCTCACTGAGAAAACCCCACTACTATTTATCACTAAGTGGATTCTACAGCTCTACCTTCAGATTACCTGAAAACTCATTTCAAATATTTTTTATGGACTTTTTAATTCTGCAGCCTACACAAGTTCAGCTCTAATTTTTAGCTGTTTGAACAACTGTTTGCAATAATTTAAAGTGGTATGAAACCCCAACTTTTTCTTTCATAATTCAGATAGAGGCATCTACTTATCAAGCCGTCAACTTGCTTTCGATGGCACCAATACGCTCGCCTAAGTTCGCCTAACATCGCTGCCGCAGACCTGAATACGCTCTCCAAAGTTAACAAAAAAGCTATCAAAAAGCCGCGCACCAAGTACGGGGCGATGAGCAGCGGACTGTTGTTAACTAACAGTCATCAATCTCGCTGCTCTTCGGCTTTTTCCCAGCTTTATTGGTACCCTGTCACTAAACACCGACACTATACTAAACTGTTTACACCCTAAACCGCTGCTCACGGACCCCGCCGCAACTAAATAAAGTTTTATTAACCCCTAAACCGGCGCTCCCGGAGCCCACCGCCACTCTAATAAACGTATTAACCCCTATGCTACCACTCCCGGAGCCCACCGCCACCTACATTATACTTATTAACCCCTAATCTGCCCCCCTTACACCGCCGCCACCTACATCATACTTATTAACCCCTAATCTGCCCCCCTACACCGCCTCCACCTACATTATACTTATTAACCCCTAATCTGCTGCCCCTACACCGCCGCCACCTACATTATACTTATTAACCCCTAATCTGCCCCCCTACACCGCCGCCACCTACATCATACTTATTAACCCCTAATCTGCCTCCCTATACCACCGCCGCCACCTACAATATACTTATTAACCCCTAATCTGCCCCCCCTACACCGCCGCCACCTACATCATACTTATTAACCCCTAATCTGCCCCCCCTACACCGCCGCCACCTACATCATACTTATTAACCCCTAATCTGCCCCCCTACACCGCCACCACCTACATTATACTTATTAACCCCTAATCTGCTGCCCCTACACTGCCGCCACCTACATTATACTTATTAACCCCTAATCTGCCCCCTACACCGCCGCAACCTACATCATACTTATTAACCCCTAATCTGTCCCCCTACACCGCCGCCACCTACATTATACTTATTAACCCCTAATCTGCTGCCCCTACACCGCTGCCACCTACATTATACTTATTAACCCATAATCTGCCCCCCCTACACCGCCGCAACCTACATCATACTTATTAACCCCTAATCTGTCCCCCCTACACCGCCGCCACCTACATTATACTTATTAACCCCTAATCTGCCCCCCTACACCGCCGCCACCTACATAACACTTATTAACCCCTAATTTGCCGTCCCCAACGTCGCCGCCACTATATTAAATTTATTAACCCCCTAAACCTAAGTCTAACCCTAACACCCCCTAACTTAAATCTAATTTAAATAATTATAAATAAAATTCCTATCATTAACTAAATTATTTCTATTTAAAACTAAATACTTACCAGTAAAATAAACCCTAAGATAGCTACAATATAACTAATAGTTAAATTGTATCTAGCTTAGAGTTTATTTTTATTTTACAGGCAAGTTTGTATTTATTTTAACTAGGTAGAATAGTTACTAAATAGTTATTAACTATTTAATAACTACCTAGCTAAAATAAATACAAAAGTACCTGTAAAATAAAACCTAACCTAAGTTACAATTACGCCTAACACTACACTATAATTAAATAAATTAACTACATTAAATACAATTAACTAAATTAAATTATCTAAAGTACAAAAACAAACAAACAAACACTAAATTACAGAAAATAATAAACAAATTACAGAAATTTAAACTAATTACACCTAATCTAATAGCCCTATCAAAATAAAAAAGCCCCCCCCCAAATAAAAAAAAACCCTAGCCTAAACTAAACTATCAATAGCCCTTAAAAGAGCCTTTTGCAGGGCTTTGCCCCAAAGTAATCAGCTCTTTTACCTGAAAAAAAAAACATACAAGCAACCCCCCAGCAGTAAAACCCACCACCCACACAACCAACCCCCCCCAAAAAAAAATAACTAAAAAAACCTAAGCTCCCCATTGCCCTGAAAAGGGCATTTGGATGGGCATTGCCCTTAAAAGGGCAGTAAGCTCTTTTGCAGCCCAAACCCTAACCTAAAAATAAAACCCACCCAATACACTCTTAAAAAAACCTAACACTAACCCCCTGAAGATCACCTTACCGGGAGACGTCTTCATCCAAGCCTGGCGAAGTGGTCCTCCAAACGGGCAGAAGTCTTCATCCAAGCTGGGGCGAAGTGGTCCTCCAGATGGGCAGAAGTCTTCATCCAGACGGCATCTTCTATCTTCATCCATCTGGCTCGGAGCAGGTCCATCTTCAAGACATCCGACGCGGAGCATCCTCCTCGGCCGACAACTACCCGACGAATGAAGGTTCCTTTAAGTGACGTCATCCAAGATGGCGTCCCTTAGATTCTGATTGGCTGATAGAATTCTATCAGTCAATCGGAATTAAGATAGAAAAAATCCTCTTGGCTGATGCAATCAGCCAATAGGATTGAACTTCAATCCTATTTGCTGATTGGAACAGCCAATAGGATTGAGCTTGCATTCTATTGGCTGTTCCAATCAGCCAATAGGATTGAAGTTCAATTTTTTTCTACCTTAATTCCGATTGGCTGATAGAATTCTATCAGCCAATCGGAATCTAAGGGATGCCATCTTGGATGACGTCACTTAAAGGAACCTTCATTCATCGGGTAGTCGCCGGCCGAGGAGGATGCTCCACGTCGGATGTCTTGAAGATGGACCCGCTCCGCGCCAGATGGATGAAGATAGAAAATGCCGTCTGGATGAAGACTTCTGCCGTCTGGAGGAGCACTGCGCCCTGGCTTGGATGAAGACTTCTGCCCATCTGGAGGACCACTTCGCCCGGCTTGGATGAAGACTTCTGCCCGTCTGGAGGACCACTTCTGCCCGGCTTGGATGAAGACGTCTCCCGGTAAGGTGATCTTCAGGGGGTTAGTGTTAGTTTTTTTTAAGGATGTATTGGGTGGGTTTTATTTTTAGGTTAGGGTTTGGGCTGCAAAAGAGCTAACTGCCCTTTTAAGTGTAATGAATATAACTAGGACTATAGTAAGGATAAGTGTGATATATACTGTATATAACTAGGGCTATAGTAAGGATAAGGGTGATATATATAACTAGGGATATGGTAAGGATAAGGATGATGAATAAGGCTAAAGCTATGGTAAGGATAAGGGTGATGAATATAGCTAGGGTTATGTTTAGGATAAGGGTAATGAATATAACTAGTGTTATAGTAAGGATAAGGGTGATGAATGTAACTAGGGCTATGGTAAGGATAAGGGTGATGAAGAGGGATAGGGTTATGGTAGGTATAAGGGTGATAAATATAACTAGGGTATGGTAAGGATAAGGGTGATGAATATAACTAGGGATATTTTAAGGATAAGGGTGATAAATATAACTAGGGTTATGGTAAGGATAAGGGTGATGAATATAACTAAGGTTATGATAAGCGTAATGAAGAGGCCTAGGGTTATGGTTAAGATAAGGGTGATGAATATAACTAGGGCTATGGTAGGAATAATGGTGATGAATATAACTAGGGTTATGATAAGGATAAGGGTAATGATTAGGCTTAGGGTTATGGTTAGGATAAGGGTGATGAATATAACTAGGGTCATGGTAAGGATAAGGTTGATGAATATAACTAGAGCTTTGGTTAGGATAAGGGTGATGAATATAACTAGGGTTATGGATAAGGGTGATGAATATAAATAGGGTTATGGTTAAGGATAAGCGGGATGAATATAACTAGGGTTATGGTAAGGATAAGGGTGATGAATATAACTAGGGTTATGGTAAGGATAAGGGTGATGAATATAACTACGGTTATGGTAAGGATAAGGGTGAGGAATATAACCAGGTTTATGGTAAGAATAAGGGTGATGAATATAACTAGGGTTATGGTAAGGATAAGGGTGAGGAATATAACTAGGGTTATGGTAAGGATAAGGGTGAGGAATATAACTAGGTTTATGGTAAGAATAAGGGTGATGAATATAACTAGGGTTATGGTAAGAATAAGGGTGATGAATAGAACTAGGACTATGCTAAGGATAAGGGTGATGAAGAGGGCTAGGGTTATGGTAGGCATAAGGGTGATAAATATAACTAGGGCTATGGTAGGAATAATGGTGATGAATATAACTAGGGTTATGATAAGGATAAGGGTAATGAATAGGCTTAGGGTCATGGTAAGGATAAGGTTGATGGATATAACTAGAGTTATTTGACACACAAAGAATAACAAGGGCACTATGAAGGCAAACTCCTCATTAGATATTAGAACTGGAACGAAAATAAGCTACAACCACAATAAATTGTTGCCACTAGAAATATTACCAAAATTGCAACTTTGAAAAGTAACAAAATAACACTACACAGTTACTGCACTTAACAGTGACAAAGACATATATTTATTTAAACCTATTATATCATTTAAACTCACGGGAGCAATACAACATCAAACTCAGATATTTCAATTGTATGATTAAGAAACCACCATTGTCCAATGCTACTGACATCTATACAGTAAATTCATGTATCCACACTGGATTTAACACATTAATTGCGGAAAATTAAAGCTAAATAAATTAAAAAATATATGATTAATGTACACAAGGTGTTAAATCCGTAGCCGATTCTACTAACCAAGGCTAATACTTCCACTAAACAAAATATTACACCTATCTCCTCCAGTTAAAAGAGTATAATAAACAACAGACACTAACGCGCTTATAGATATTAAGTACTAGGCACACACTACCCCAACCTATCAAAAGGTGACAAAACTAGTGAGTACCGATTAATCTATTTATACAAGCAAGGCCACATATGAATGAATAGGTCTCACAAGTCACCAGCCAGGAACTAGAGACAGAGAGATTTTAAATGTTTGTATCTACCCATCTTTTAAGGTAAAATATTAAAAGTTAAATTTTAAAACCCAAACATTTGCCTCTACCCCAGTCTGGGCAGAGAGTGCTATATAGCATTTCTTTCTAGGGAGTCTAATCCCAATTGTTTAAAAAAATAACTAGAGTTATGGTTAGGATAAGGGTGATGATGAATATAACTAGGGTTATGGATAAGGGTGATGAATATAACTAGGGTTATGGTTAAAGGGACACTGAACCCAAAAATTTTCTTTCGTGATTCAGATAGAGCATGAAATTTTAAGCAACTTTCTAATTTACTCCTATTATCAAATTTTCTTCATTCTCTTGGTATCTTTATTTGAAATGCAAGAATGTAAGTTTAGATGCCGGCCCATTTTTGGTGAACAACCTGAGTTGTTCTTGCTGATTGGTGGATAAATGCATCCACCAATAAAAAAAGTGCTGTCCAAAGTCCTGAACCCAAAGAAAAGCTTAGATGCATTCTTTTTCAAATAAAGATAGCAAGAGAATGAAGAAAAATTGACAATAGGAGTAAATTAGAAAGTTGCTTAAAACTGCATGCTCTATCTGAATCACGAAAGAAAAATTTTGGGTTCAGTGTCCCTTTAAGGATAAGCGGGATGAATATAACTAGGGTTATGGTAAGGATAAGGGTGATGATCATAACTAGGGTTATGGTAAGGATAAGGGTGATGAATATAACTAGGGTTATGGTAAGGATAAGGGTGATGAATATAACTAGGGTTATGGTAAGGATAAGGGTGATGAATATAACTAGGGTTATGGTAAGGATAAGGGTGATGATCATAACTAGGGTTATGGTAAGGATAAGGGTGAGGAATATAACTAGGTTTATGGTAAGAATAAGGGTGATGAATAGAACTAGGTTTATGGTAAGGATAAGGGTGATGAATATAACTAGGGTTATGGTAAGGATAAGGGTGATGAATATAACTAGGGTTATGGTAAGGATAAGGGTGATGAATATAACTAGGGTTATGGTAAGGATAAGGGTGAGGAATATAACTAGGTTTATGGTAAGAATAAGGGTGATGAACAGAGCTAGGGCTATGGTAAGAATATTGTTAGAATTTAGACTAGGTTTATTATTATTTCTCTGATTAGGGCTAAGGCTATAATTATAGCTATGGATAGTGCTTGGACTAGGGTTAGAATTAGAGCATGATTAAGTAGGGAATGTTTCAGTTAGAATTAAGGCTAAGGGTAGGATTATGGTAATGGCTAGGACTATGGGCAGGGTTTGGGCTAGGGTTAGAATTAGGGTATGATTAGGTAGGTACGGTTATAATTAGAGTTATTGATAGTGTTTGGACTAGGGTTAGAATTAGGGTATGATTAGGTAGATAAGTTTTGAATTAGAACTAAGGCTAAGGCTAGGATTAGGGTTATGGCTAGGGCTATGGTCAGGATTTGGGCTAGGGTTATGATAGGGGTATGATTAGGTAGGTAAGATTAGGTTAGGTTGGTAAGATTAGGTTAGAATTAGAATTAAAGGGACAGTATACACCTATTTTAATATAACTGCATGTAATAGACACTACTATAAAGAAGAATATGCACAGAAACTGATCTAAAAATCCAGTATAAAACCTTTTAAAAATTTACTTAGAAGCTCCAGTTTAGTAATGTTGAAGAGGCTAAGCTGGGACACCCAGTGAAATGGGCCAGGAAAGCAGTAAAAGCAGCACTCCACCCTACACCGTTCCTGCAAATGAAAAGACAGATTATACAATCAGGAGAATCTGTAGACGTCAGTATACATCTAAAACTTTGATGCTTGCTTAAGAGTCGGAAAACCAGCACAATGTTATTAAAAAATAAGCAAAACTCTTTACTTATTTTGTTCATTACTGATTTTAGTGCCATTAAAAGACCTAAAAAGGCTGCAAACTGATATCTTTAAATTTATATGGAATAAACATAAGCCAAGAATTAAAAAGACAATGCTTTCTAACAAATGGAGGCCTGGGGGCGCCGGACCCTAGATTGTACTATTTCTCAGCATGTATTGCCCAAACCTTTTTATGCTATAGAACAGATAATACAATTGATTGGATACAACTATAATGATAGAAGTCTTCCCTTTATATCAATTACAATGGCCAACAGCGGCTCGCAACTCTTTAGATTGGCCGGGATTCTTATCTATCTCCCACAGTGTAAAGGAAGGAAGGTTTGGGATTGCACCTTTGCAAGTTTTAGTTCCTGATGCAGGAAAAGAGGTTTTCACTATATGGGAATATACTGTATATCCGAATTGCGGATTTTATAAAGGTTGGGCAATTACTCACTTATACACAATATCAGGAACATTCTCCTAGTACATCTCATGCCTGGTTTGATTACCTGCAATTATTTACAAAAGCCAGAAAGGTAATGCAAAAAAAGGATAACTCATCTAAAACATACTTGGAATTTTTATGCTTTGCAACTTCTAGAATTAAAGGGGTTAGCTCTTAGTACATCCTCTTTTCAATAAAAACAAATGTGTCAATAAACTAAATGTTAGGACTAAATGGGAAACTGATCTACAAATCAATAACACAATTCCTTAGTGGATTGAGAATATACATAGAGGTGAAGGGACCTATCTATCAAGCTCCGAATGGAGCTTGATGCCCCGTGTTTCTGGTGAGTCTGCAGACTCGCCAGAAACAGCAGTTATGAAGCAGCGGTCACAAAGACCGCTGCTCCATAACCTGTCCGCCTGCTCTGAGCAGGCGGACAGACATCACCGGAAATCAACTCGATCGAGTCCGATCGGGTTGATTGACACCCCCCTGCTGGCGGCCGATTGGCCACGAGTCTGCAGGGGGCGGCGTTGCACCAGCTGCTCTTGTGAGCTGATGGTGCAATGCTGAATACGGCGAGCATATTGCTCGCCGTATTCAGCGAGGTCTGGCGGACCTGATCCGCACTGTCGGATCAGGTCCGCCAGACCTTGATAAATAGAGGCCGAAGCCTTTTCTTTGAGTGCATAAAGAAAATTACATAAATGTTTATATCATGGGTATACGAGTCTAATAGGATTAAGTTGCATCTTTCCTAATGCACAACCTAATTGCTTTAGAGGATGTAATGAAATTGGTGCATACTTTCAAATGTGGTGGACTTGCCCCATGGTAAGTCATATTTGGTTAAAAACCTCAAATCTAATTGGTGATATATAAGATCAAGATTTATCTTTAAAGGGACACCGAACCCAATTTTTTTCTTTCATGATTCAGATAGAGCAGCAATTTTTAGCAACTTTCTAATTTATTCCTATTATAAATTTTTCTTTGTTCTTTTGGTATCTTTATTTGAAAAAGCAGGAATCTAAACTTAGGTACCGGCCATATTTGGTTTAGCACCTGGTTAGCGCTTGCTGATTGGTGGCCAAGCATTATTACATTTTTCGGTCCCAGGTTTAAACAGGCCAACAAATAAACGTATTGCTTTAATATGTACGGCAGCTCGCACCACCATTGCGAGCTTCTGGAAAACCTCAATCCCTAATTTTGAAGTAATAATAAATAAGATTTTATTGCTGCTATTTTTCTGGACAATAAAGAGAAAGAATTAGCTATAAGGGAGAGGTGGATTATCTAGAAATATAGACAGAGTATGGGAAATAGGGCATTGTCATAATTAACATGATTAGTTTATGGTATAAAGGGGTAGATTTAATAAACAGCGGATGCTGCTATCTACCCCCGTAGTTTCCGGGTCGCCCGAAATAAAAGTTAAGAAGCAGCGGTCATAAGACCACTGCTCCTTAAGTTCTCCGCCACCTTTTAGGTAGCAGATTGCAATCATCATGATCAGATGCAACACCCCCTGCTAGCGACCGGCTGTCTGCGAATGTGCAGGGGGCGGCATTGCACAAGCATTTCAAACAAAATGCTTGTGCAATGCTAAATATCCGCCCGGCATTTAATAAATTGACCCCATAATCTTTCTGTATAGTCAGACAACCAGAAGATAACTGAACCTCAAACGTATGAGATTTATCCAGGTATAATTGCAGTATCCTTTATTTAAAGGGATAGTAATCCCAATTGTTTTCTTTAATGATTCAGATAAAGTAGCAATTTTAAGCAACTTTTTAATTTAATCCTATAATAATTTTTCTTTGTTCTCCTGCTATCTTTATTTGAAAAAGTAGGAATGTAAGCTAAGGAGCCGGCCCATTTTGGTTCAGAACCCTGGCTAGCGCTCATGATTGGTGGCTACATTTAGCCACCCAATAAACAGGAGCAACTCAGGTTCTTAACCAAAAATGGGCCGGCCTTACATTCTTGCTTTTTAAATAAAGATACCAAGAGAAGGAAGAAAATTTGATAATAGGAGTAAATTAGAAATTTAATTAAAATAGATTGCTCTATCTGAATAATGAAAGTTTAATTTTGACTTTACTGTCCCTTTAAATAGGTGAAGATTACTAATTAAATAATTTGTTCCCAATGCTGAGAGGAAGGGGAGCGTTGGATGGCAACGGAGGGGATTTTTATTATTATTTTTTCTTCTTTTTTTTTTTTAAGTAGTAAGAAGATATATTCAGTGTCTGTTGGTAATAGCATCAGCATAAATTATAAAACTATAAGCTTAACATGTTATGATACTTTTTGTACAAAATAGAAAGCTGAATATTGCTGTTAGCTATGGCTGTGAGTATTGTGAAGACAGCATGAATGCCTTTGTTTATATTATTTTTATGTTGCCTGTTGTTGAAATTAAACAAAAACAATAAAATAATTATATTAGAAAAAAATTAGCAAAAAGGAAATTTATGCTTACCTGATAAATTTGTTTCTTTTACGATATGTCCACGGATTTCATCCTTATTTGTGGGATATCGCCTCCTGGTCAGCAGGAGGAGGCAAAGAGCTCCACAGCAGAGCTGCATATATAGCCCCTCCCCTCCCTCCCACTCCAGTCATTCGACCGAAGTTAGGAAGAGAAAGGAAAGGCCAAGGAGCAGAGGTGACTGAAGTTCAATAAAAATAAAAACCTGTCTTTAAATAAAAAATTTTTTTCTAATATAATTATTTTATTGTTTTTGTTTAATTTCAACAACAAGCAACATAAAAATAATATAAACAAAGGCATTCATGCTGTCTTCACAATACTCACAGCCATAGCTAACAGCAATATTCAGCTTTCTATTTTGTACAAAAAGTATCATAACAGGTTAAGCTTATAGTTTTACAATTTATGCTGATGCTATTACCAACAGACACTGAATATATCTTCTTAGTACTTAAAAAAAAAAAAAGAACAAAAAATAATAATAAAAATCCCCTCCATTGCCATCCAACGCTCCCCCTCCTCTCAGCATTGGGAACAAATTATTTAATTAGTAATCTTCACCTATTTAAAGGGACAGTAAAGTCAAAATTAAACTTTCATGATTCAGATAGAGCAATCTATTTTAATTAAATTTCTAATTTGGACTCGTCATATCTTGTAAAAGAAACTATACATTTTTACATAAACACCCTCAGGGCTATATAAATGGATCATCTACAAAATATTTATGGAAAGAAAAATCTCTTGTACAATGTTCCTTTTAAGCTATGGCTAGGATTAGTGTTACGGTTAGGACTATGGTCAGGGTTTGGGCTAGGTTTAGGATTGGAGTACGATTGGGTAGGTAAGGTTAGAAATAGAATTGAGGTTATGGCTAGGATTAGGGCTACGGTTAGGTCTATGGTCAAGGTATGGGCTAGGGTGAGTAGTGGGGTATGGTTGGTGATTAGATTAGGGTTTTATTTATGGTTATAATTGAGGTTATGGTTAGCGTTTTGCATATTTTTAGGTTTGAGGCTACAGTTAGGATTATTATTTGGGAGGGCCCTCTAGTGGGCCTGTAATAAAAATAAGGGCTAACTGACTTGAAGTCTGGAGTTTGCTATGTGTGTGTTTGTTATTTTGTTGCAACTGGAGGGGCGGAGAGTGTATTTACCTTTATAGGTCCATGTTGCAGTAATTCCAGCCTCTTTTTCTGCTTCCAGACTTCAAGAGGATTTTTTGCTTGTGCCAAGAGATTGTTTTGAAATCAGGATTGCAGCATGGATCATGCTAGGCGAAATTTTGTGCCCCCAGGCAGTACAGGTAGGAGGATGAAGGTTCCAACAGGAGGGGAGGGCCTGCAAGGGAAAGCGTGGCTAGTTCAGACAGGAGTGAGGTTTTACCACCCACCCCTTAACCCCGGTCCCCTGTAGGGCACATTTCCAGGCCTAGAAAAATTGCTACAGTAAGGGGTAGTACTCCTGCTAGGCCCCAGACAGTAACGGCTGTCCCCTGGTAGTAGGGGAGGTGGTTGCAGAACAGGCCCATTCAAGTCTAATGCAGTCCCTTGCTCAGATTGGGCTTGCTACTAAGACCAGCTTACAGCAAGATTTGGCCCAGTTATTCCCTACCCTCTTAACTCATTATGGGGCCCAGTCAAACACTATCATTATGGCCCATCCGGAGGTCCAGATATCCCAAGCCCTCATTGAGCCCACCGGTGCCTCACAGGCCTTGGTGTCTTTCCCCCTGGTTGCCCTGGTAGCTGTGCTGGCCTTGGCCCAGTCCCTGGTAGCGGTCATCGCTCCTACAGGGACTGCGGCAGGTCTGGTCAGCTCCAGGATTGAAGGGGGAGGCGGTAGGCCTCGTGGGCCCCGGTGCGGCAAGCAGTGACGTCATTACATCAGGCTCCGCCCCCACGTGTGGGACACAACCGGAGCAGGCCCAAATTTTCCTCACAGAGTCCCTAGTAAGTTGGGGAAACTCCAGGGGGAGGATAGTACCCCGGGGGAGGGGTGGGAATCGGAGTAGGCCGCAGGAATGCAGCGTTGAGTTTGGAAAGGGGCAGAAACACAGCAAATACAAGCTTGGGTGCAGCCCCAGAGGCAGATGCGACGGTTGGTGTGAGAGAATGGTGGAAAACAGAGACAGGGGTACTGGGATTGAGCCGCTAGATGCGGAGCAATTAGCAGGTAGCACTTTGACTGGCACTATGGGGTGAGGATCACAGATTTCGGATACTCAGTTGAGAGGAATAATTGACTGGTGTGAACTTGTCTGGTATGCAGGGAGGAGGTGCGCTTGGCTCATTAGAAAGCTCAGGGTCTCAGGGCACAGATCAATTGGGTGTGTGTGGCCTACATGGGCCTGGTGTGAATGCAGATTGGTACATATTAATGGCAGAGGCATTGAATATGAGTGGAAGTATGGGGCAGGGCTCTGCAAGGGGGGTGGACCCCCTGGTTCACTGTCCTCTTCCCAGAGTACTCCCCATCTTTTTATTACCCAACAGGGTATTGCCA
Organism: Bombina bombina; assembly: GCF_027579735.1. Classification (NCBI taxonomy): domain Eukaryota; kingdom Metazoa; phylum Chordata; class Amphibia; order Anura; family Bombinatoridae; genus Bombina; species Bombina bombina. Next base: position 27,491,002 of record NC_069509.1, read on the forward strand.
GTGAGACTTCAGGTGCACACATGCCAGGACAAAGCACGCTGTCAGGAGAGGGCGCACAGCAAACAGCAAGAGTCACAGCTGCGTCAGAGGAGGTGCCTTCCACTTCAGGAGCAGCAACCCAGGCGGCGCCGACTGGTGAGTTATGGCCTAACACATACACACACGCTTATAGGAGCTCATCTTCTAGTGGGTCAGACTCAGAGAATGAGAAAGAACTAGGTTTAGAGGGCAAAAGTCAGCAACGTGTGTTTAGGATAATTGAGAAAATGTTTGCAGTGCAGGCCCAAAATAAATCAGGGGATTCAGCAGGGCCAACCAAGGCTGCAGGGCAACAGCTAGTGGTATACAATGGGCCTATTACAGGACAAACTGTACCCAGGAAGGTAGCAGCACATGGAGACACATACTCTTGCATGGTTCATTCCTTGTATGGCCATTTAAAAACTAAGGTCATAAAAAAGATACAAGAGGGGCGTTATGTCAATATCTTTGAACTCTCAGCAGAAGCTTATAGAAATAAGGAGAGGGCTGAGGATGGCACCGACCCTAAAAGGGTAGGGAGGCCTGAGACATGCAAAAGAATGGCAGTTGTGTTTTAGGGTCTTGGCAACATGTTATGTTGACAAATGACCGGCACAAGGTCATAACCTTTATAAGTATGCTGACACTATTGGCGCATGGTGGGACTATGACATGGCCTTCTGTAGAAAGATGGTGGGGAACCCATTAATCCACTTTGGCACACAGGATATACACTGGTGGTCTAAGCTGGGTTTAGAGTGTTCCCTATCTCCCCCTGCTGGTGCTAGGTCTTGACCTTCTCGCTCCTTTCCTCGCCAGAAGAGGGGGGGTAAGGAGTGCTGGAAATACCAGGTAAGGTTGGCACACTTAAATAGTTGATAAAGTTTTACGTTTTAATAAACGTGACAGTGACCGGTCTATTTTCCCAACCAGTTGTATGTGTCTTAATTTTAGAGTGGCTAAGTTATGTTAGTAAACAAAATGATGTAATAGGAGGTTTAGCCCTTATGGTTAAAGAAAGGACAATAGCTAGTGATATGGATTAGGATTATGGTTAAGATTAGTTCTAGTGTTAGGATTTGGACTATGGCTATGGTTAAGGGGCACAAAATATCTTGTAATTATAAGATATTTCTGTGTTAACATCGAAATGTAAAAATATTCAAAACAAATGTTTTTCAAGGTCGAACTCCACCCATTACTTGCCTTATGAGTAGTAGCCTACCAAGGCTTGTTATTGGTCACTACAAAAACGTCCACAGCAAATGATCTTATAAAGGCTTTATTTAGACAATAAAAACAGCAATATTTCGGGGTTGATCCTATTAGTCTGCCATGTGCACAGCATTGAAAAGTTATGTTACTACACATAATTAAGTATTTTATATTACAATCTGAAGGCATTTACTGTCCCTTTAGGGCTTCGGCTTGGTCCTTGGTTTGGGTAGTGTTAGGTCTATGGTTAGGTTCTTGGGTTTGATAGTGTTACGGCTATGGCTAGGTTGATAGTTTGGGTAATGTAAGGGCTATGGATCAGACTGATATGCTTCAGGAAAGTTTGTCTCTGTGAAAGGCACATGTTGAGCAAAAAGAGGCTGCTTCTTGGGTGGTAACTAGCCACAGAACAAGCTATTATGCTATTGTTTGTTCCCAGGTTGAGCGATTCTATCATTTTATTTATGCAAATTATGACACTTAGAGAAGTCTCCCTAAGTGTGATGCGGGAATCCAGAAGTAGACCAGTTGCTCAATGTGCCTAGAGGGATATGGCTGCACCTCACTGATGAGGCCCACAATAGGCCGAAATGTACTTCTGGGGTTTTGCTGTTTCTCTCGTTCAGAGAGGGATTGCCTGGTATTTCGGGGCTGGACTGTACTGTGGAGTCAGGATCAGACTGATATGCTTCAGGAAAGTTCTTCTCTGTGAAAGGCACATGTTGAGCAAAAAGAGGCTGCTTCTTGGGTGGTAACTAGCCACAGAACAAGCTATTATGCTATTGTTTGTTCCCAGGTTGAGCGCTTCTATCATTTTATTTATGCAAATTATGACACTTAGAGAAGTCTCCCTAAGTGTGATGCGGGAATCCAGAAGTGGACCAGTTGCTCAATGTGCCTAGAGGGATATGGCTGCACCTCACTGACGAGGCCAACAATAGGCTGAAATGTACTTCTGGGGTTTTGCTGTTTCTCTCGTTCAGAGAGGGATTGCCTGGTATTTCGGGGCTGGACTGTACTGTGGAATCAGGATAAGACTGATATGCTTCAGGAAAGTTCTTCTTTGTGAAAGGCACATGTTGAGCAAAAAGAGGCTGCTTCTTGGTAACTAGCCACAGAACAAGCTATTATGCTATTGTTCGTTCCCAGGTTGAGCGCTTCTCTCTTTTTATTTAATCAAAGTTTAGGTAGTTTTAGGGCTATGGCTAGGTTCATGGTTTGGTGGTGTTTGGACTATAGCTAGGTTCATAATTTGGGTGGTGTTAGGGCTATGGATAGGTTCATGGTTTAGGTGGTGTTAGGACTATAGCTAGGTTCATGATTTGGGTATTGTTAGGACTATGTCTAGGTTCATAGTTTGTGTTAGGACTATAGCTAGGTTCATGATTTGGGTGGTGTTAGGACTATGGCAAGGTTCATGGTTTGGGTGGTGTTAGGGCTATGTCTTGGTCCATGGTTTGGGTAGTTTTAGGAATATGGCTAGGTTCAAGGTTTGGGCAGTGTTAGGACTATGGCTAGATTCATGGCTTTGGTAGTGGTAGGACTATGGATTAGTTAATGGTATGGGAAGTGTTACGGCTATGGCTAGGTTCTGTCATGCCGCTCCCTTGCACTGCTCTGGCTGTTGCCAGGTACGTGGCGGTTGCTGTGAGCGTGCGGCGATGACGTCATCGCCGCTCGTCTATTCCCCTTTCAAGCCGGATCTTTTGAACTCCTCCTTGGCGCAAATCGGCTCCTATGTAAGTACCTGCATAACTTACATTCACTGCCCACGTATAGGTGTTACTGTGTGTTCTCCTAGGTGCTTTATTACTTGAATTGCTGAATTGCCTTAATATTGCTGAACTCTGCCTGTTTGACAACTCTGCCCTGTTTAACCCTTGAATCGCCGGATTGCCTTATTATTGCTGAACTCTGCCTGTCTGACTACTCTACCTGTTTAACATTTGAATTGCTGGATTGCCTTATTATTGCTGAACTATGCCTGTCTGACTACTCTGCCTGTTTAACCCTTGAATTGCTGAATTGCCTTATTATTGCTGAACTCTGCTTGTCTGACTACACTGCTTTTTTAACCCTTTAATTGCCGGATTGCCTTACTATTGCTGAACTCTGCCTATCTAACCACTCTTCCTGTTTAACCCTTGAATTGCTGGATTGCCTTATTATTGCTGAACTCTGCCTGTCAGACTACTCTGCCTGGTTTACCCCTGAATTGCTAAACTGCTGGAATACCCTTTGTTGCTGACCTCTGCCTGTTCCTGGCCATTCTATTGGTTTACCTCTGAACTGCTATACTGCTAGATTGCCTTTCTTTTGCCGAACTCTGCCTGTCTCTGACCATTCTCTGCCTTAATCTTATTACCCTGTCTACCGTTAGTACTGCTTACCTCATTTCTTACACTCACTTTGTTCTGGGATATTTCCTTATCCTTCCACTTGATGCCGGTATAAGAAGACTTCTGGCCAAGTTTGGTCTGATAGGGAAATATCCCACGAACATTACATTATACTTGGGCCATGGACCCAAATGATGTAGTAAGAGCAGTCTCTCTTTAGGGACAGACCCTGGGAACAGACGCCATACACTTGCAGAATGTGGATTCGAAACTTGAGGCTATATCAGCTATGCTCTCCTCACTGGTTGCAGAAAAGAACGCTGTTCCTGTTGTTACACAGCCGGTCCCTGTGGCTAGTGCTACAACCCCCCCCCTATTATTGGAAGAATACCCCGGATACCGTTGCCTGACAAATAGGATGGTACTACCGACTGTAGGGGTTTTCTCAACCAGTGCAGACTACAGTTCCGCAATGATCCTCACACCTTCCAGTCTCATCAGTCAAAGGTCACTTATCATTTCTTTATTGAAAAACAAGGCCCTAGCCTGGGTCTCTCCCCTTTTGGAACAGAGTGCTCAACTCCTGAACGATGCTGATGCCTTCATTTCTGCATTATCTTCCGTATTCGGCACCTCCGGCCGCACTACAGCAGAGTACTCTCTCTTTGATCTCCACCAGAGCAATAGATTTGTGGCACAATACGCCATCAAGTTTCGCACCTTGGCACATGAGACTAGTTGGGATGGCAGTGCTCTCAAAGAGGCCTTCAGGAGAACCCTGCATGAGCGTATCAAGGATGAGCTCACTTATCGTGATGTTCCATCTTCCTTGGATGACTTCATAACACTTTGCATCAGTCTGGATTCTCGCTTTCAGGAGAGACAAGCTGAGAGAGAGAGAACATGCAGAATCCTTCCCTCTCATCCTCCTACTCGTCCAGTCTCTAGTATATCCTCTACCCCATCAGCACCTCCAGTTACCTCTGAAGAGGGACCCATGGATCTCTCTTCCCTCAAACCTTCTGAATCTGAAAGACAGAGAAGAAGGAGATTAAGATTGTGTTTCTAATGTGGTTCTAACTCACACCAACACAAGAATTTTGATACACTGCCGGGAAAAGCCAACGCTTAGAGGATAAAAGTGGGGTACCTCTAATTCCCCTCACTCTTCTCGGATCCTGGTACCTGTTACCCTTAACTTTCTTCAGAATTCTGTCCACACTCAAGCCTTTATTGATTCAGGGGCAGCTGGAAATTTTCTGGATCTCTGTTTCATGATTCATGCAGGGTTGCCTCTACTTCTGAAAAAACAATGTCTTAAAATAACTACTCTGGATGGCACTCCCCTTGGATCAGGTTTATCCATTTCAAATCAGCACCCTAATCATGACTGTGGGAGTCCTACATACCGAAAAATTGCAGTTCAATATTATTCATTCACCTGCACAACCAGTTATCCTTGGTTTTCCTTGGCTACGTATTCACAATCCTCAGTTCGACTGGACTGAGGGACAGTTGGCCTCCTGGGGTAAATCCAGTTTTCACTCCTGCCTGGCTAAGGTTAATCTGCTGCATCACGTCCCTATAGCCAGCCTTCAGACCCCTTCTAATCTTCCCTCAGTGTATACAGAATTTACAGATGTTTTTAAAAAGAAAGAAGCTGATGTGTTGCCACCTCACCGTCCTTACGACTGCAAAACTGACCTGTTTCCTGGAGCCCCACTTCCTAAAGGGAGGACTTATCCGCTCTCCAAAGCTGAAACCAAGGCCATGGAGGACTACATTCAAGAAAACCTAGCTAAAGACTTTATTCGCCCTTCCTCCTCTCCTGCCGGGGCTGGCTTCTTTTTTGTCAGTAAAAAGGATGGTGTTCTCAGACCCTGTATCGATTACAGAGCCCTAAACAACATTACTATCAAGAATCATTATCCTATTCCTTTGATCACTGAACTATATGATTCTCTCCAAAATGCTCGCTACTTTACAAAGTTGGACCTACGTGGGGCGTACAATCTCATTTGTATCTTCCCGGGACATGAATAAAAGACTGCCTTCAACACAAGATCAGGGCATTACAAATACCTCGTAATGTCTTTTGGGCTGTGTAATGCCCCTGCTGTCTTCCAAGCATTTGTCAATGATGTCTTCCATGACCTCCTTAATCACACTGTCATGGTTTATTTGGATGACATCCTCATATTCTCCTCCACCCTTGAGGAGCATCATGAGCATGTAAAACAGGTACTTCTTTGCCTCAGAAACCATTCTCTAGTAGCCAAACTGTAGAAAAGTGAGTTTGATCAAGTTCAGACCCAGTTCCTTGGCTATGTCATCTCGAAGGAAGGTTTTGCCTACAAAACTAACCGCAGTTCTGGATTTGCCTTAACCCACCTCTTTAAAGGATCTACAGAGATTCTTCTCCAACTATTATTAAATTCATAAAGAACTTCTCCCAAATCATTGCTCCACTAACTGAGCTGACTAAATGAAACAGAGACTTCAAGAATTGGCCTCCTGTAGCTGTGGATGCTTTCTCTCATTTGAAAAAAAAGTATTTTGTTCTGGTCCTGTGCTCCGCCATCCTGATCCTGACCTGCAGTTCACTTTAGAGGTTGATGCCTCAGAGATAGGAGCTGGTGCAGTCTTAACCCAAAGGGACCCTTTAACCTCCAAGTTGCACCCGGTAGCCTTTTTCTCCAAATGCTTCATTCATGCAGAAAGAAAACTCTTAACCATTACGATGGCCCTAACTGAATGGCATCATTGGCTAGAGGGTACCCCAACCCCATTCAGATTCTCACTGACCACAATAATTTCACGTACCTAGAGACTGCTCATCGACTCAATCCTCGACTGGCCAGGTGGGCCCTATTCTTTTCTCATTTTTAACTTCATAGTCTCTTTCCTTCCTGGGACCAAGAATAAAAAGGCTGATGCCCTTTCCCATTAGTTTCCTCAGTCTAGTGACTCTTCTGAAGCTCCTATCGAACACATCATACCCCCCTCCTGTGTGGTTGCTCAGCTCAACACCTCTCTTCTTCAAAGATTGCAACGAGCCCAGTCAAGAAAACCTTCAGAACCCCCTGCGGCTCCTGAGATCCTTTATGTTCCTCCAAATCTTTGCTCTTCTGTATTATCCTGGGCTCATGACAGCAAGTTGTCAGGTCATCCTGGTTTGACAAGAACCTTTAAACTCCTTTCCCAAGATGTGTGGTGGCCTACCATGAAGTCGGACTCTCAGGATTATGTCAAAGCTTGTCAAACTTGTGCTGTTAATAAGACTCCCCGTTCCCTACCATATGGCCTACTTCAACCATTGTCCATACCTAAACAATCATGGACACACATAGCTATGAATTTTGTTGTAGACCTTTCTCCTTCTGACCATCATACAGTCATATGGGTGGTGGTGGATCGGTTCCCCAAACTTGCTTATTTTGTACCTTTAACAAAGTTACCTACAGCCCAAGAATTGTCCACTCTTTTTTTGTTACACATGGTACGACTACATGGTATACCCATAAATATCGTCTCTGACAGAGGACCTCAATTTATTTCTACTTTTTGGAGAAGCTTTTGCAAATTGCTTGGAACCACTGTTTCTTTGTCCTCTGGCTATCACCCCAGACTAACAGGCAGACCGAGAGAACCAATCAGGATCTGGAAGCTTATCTCAGAGCATATGTCAATTCACAGCATACTAATTGGTCTGGGTTGTTACCCCTAGCTGAACTTGCAAAGAACAGCTGAACTTGCAAAGAACACTCATTGGCATTCTTCTCTATGATGCTCTCCTTTCCAGGCCGCAGCTGGTTATCAACCTCATGTTTTTCCTCTTTCTGCTCAATCCACAGGAGTCCCTGCTGCAGAACGTCGCTTCATTGACCTCACTACCCATTGGCAACGAATATGCTCTCAGTTACGCTCAACCAACTCCAGATATAAGAGGTTTGACGATCATCATTGAGCCAGTATTCGTGCCTTTGTTGCAGGTGATCGTGTCTGGGTCTATACCCGACACATCCGCTTACGTCAACCTTGTCACAAATTGGGACCTCTGTATATTGGTTCTTATAAAGTCCTCAAAAGACTTTCTCCTGTTCCCTACAGAGAGGCCTTGCCTAAGACCTTGCACATTCACCCTGTCTTTCACATCCCCTTGCTCAAACCCTACGTCACAAATAGGTATACTTGACTCAGACGTCCTCTGCCTCCACTCCTGATTCATAGCGAACCAGAGTATGAGGTTGCCAAAATCTTGGATTCCAGAATCAGGCACAGGCAGCTCCAATACCTCATACACTGGAAGGGATACTCTGTGGCGAAGCGTTCCTGGGTTCCTGCCGTAATGTGCATGCTACATCTTTGGTCTCCAAGTTCCATGCTGCTCACCCTTCGAAGCCGACTCTGGTTCCTGGAGGTAACCTTTGAGTGGGGGGCTATGTCAAACCACTCCCTTGCGCCGCTCTGGCTGTTGCCAGAGAGGCGGCGGTTGCTGTGAGCGTGCGGCGATGACATCCTCGCCACACGTCTATTCCCCTCTCAAGCCGGATCTTTTGAACTCCTCCTTGGCATGAATCGGCACCTATGAAAGTACCTGCATAACTTACATTCATTGCCTAAGTATAGGTGATACTGTGTGTGCTCCTAGATGCTTTATTACTTGAATTGCTGGATTGCCTTTTTTTTTTTTTAAATCATCTTTATTGAACATAAGTACGAGGAATATTAATACAGACAACGGTATATTCACCGTAATGATATATATGTTACAGTTCGTGCTGTCATATACTGAAACAATATTGATTAAAGATGTTTCTTCAAGTTACAGCAAAACATATATTACAACATTAATAAAAACAATCAAACATAATACTGATCGCCGAAATCCTCTTTCTCTCTGAGACCTATGCACCTGTCTCAACATAAAAAGGCTATCCCTCCACCTCCAACAAGCCAGCAGGGCCACACAGATGTGTGCAAAACTCCTCATACTCAGTTTTTTTTTATTTTTTTATAGTAATTACCTGCAATACCTGAAATACGATATCTGTACATCTTTCACAGGGGGGGGGGATCCTCCGACCTCGCGTCTGGACGTGAAACAGGTGCCAGGGGTTGGGAGCTCGCAGATGCCAAGGAATCCTCCCATAGGAATTTCATGTCATGAAAAAATTCTAGTCTGCGTCTTTTTAAATACCCAAACTCTTCCAAGCCTAGCAACTCCTCTACTTTTGCTAGCCAATCCTGTCCTGTCGGGGGAGTTGATATTTTCCAGTTCAGGACTATCAAAGCCTTAGCACTGTTTATTCCAATCTGTAGTAACTGCCTCCTAAGTTTACAGTGTATTTTGGGGAATTTATTAAGTAGTACCACATGGGGCGTCAAATCAAGATCTCTAATTAAACTTGTCCTGAAATGGCTTTCTATGGCCTAGATTTGGAGTTTGGCGGTAGCCGTGAAAACCAGCGTTAGAGGCTCCTAACGCTGGTTTTAGGCTACCTCCGGTATTTGGAGTCAGTCAAAAAAGGGTCTAACGCTCACTTTTCAGCCGCGACTTTTCCATACCGCAGATCCCCTTACGTAAATTGCGTATCCTATCTTTTCAATGGGATCTTTCTAACTCCGGTATTTAGAGTCGTGGCTGAAGTGAGCGTTAGAAATCTAACGACAAAACTCCAGCCGCAGAAAAAAAGTCAGTAGTTAAGAGCTTTTTGGGCTAACGCCGGTTCATAAAGCTCTTAACTACTGTGCTCTAAAGTACACTAACACCCATAAACTACCTATGTACCCCTAAACTGAGGCCCCCCCCACATCGCCGACACTCGATTACATTTTTTTAACCCCTAATCTGCCAACCGCCACCTACGTTATACTTATGTACCCCTAATCTGCTGCCCCTAACACCGCCGACCCCTATATTATATTTATTAACCCCTAACCTGCCCCCCACAACGTCGCAGCCAGCTACCTACAATAATTAACCCCTAATCTGCCGACCGCAAAGAGCCGCCACCTACATTATAGCTATGTACCCCTAATCTGCTGCCCCTAACACCGCCGACCCCTATATTATATTTATTAACCCCTAACCTGCCCCCCACAACGTCGCAGCCAGCTACCTACAATAATTAACCCCTAATCTGCCGACCGCAAAGAGCCGCCACCTACATTATAGCTATGTACCCCTAATCTGCTGCCCCTAACACCGCCGACCCCTATATTATATTTATTAACCCCTAATCTGCCCCCCACAACGTCGCAGCCAGCTACCTACAATAATTAACCCCTAATCTGCCGACCGCAAAGAGCCGCCACCTACATTATAGCTATGTACCCCTAATCTGCTGCCCCTAACACCGCCGACCCCTATATTATATTTATTAACCCCTAATCTGCCCCCCACAACGTCGCAGCCAGCTACCTACAATAATTAACCCCTAATCTGCCGACCGCAAAGAGCCGCCACCTACATTATAGCTATGTACCCCTAATCTGCTGCCCCTAACACCGCCGACCCCTATATTATATTTATTAACCCCTAACCTGCCCCCCACAACGTCGTAGCCAGCTACCTACAATAATTAACCCCTAATCTGCCGACCGCAAGAGCCGCCACCTACATTATAGCTATGTACCCCTAATCTGCTGCCCCTAACACCGCCGACCCCTATATTATATTTATTAACCCCTAATCTGCCCCCCCACAACGTCGCCGCCAACTACCTACAATAATTAACCCCTAATCTGCCGAGCGGACCGCACCGCTACTCTATTAAATTTATTAACCCCTGAAGCTAATTCTAACCCTAACCCTAACACCCCCCTAAGTTAAATATAATTTTATTCTAACAAAATAAATTATCTCTTATTAAATAAATTATTCCTATTTAAAGCTAAATACTTACCTGTAAAATAAACCCTAATATAGCTACAATATAACGAATAATTACATTGTAGCTATTTTAGGATTAATATTTATTTTACAGGCAACTTTGTAATTATTTTAACCAGGTACAATAGCTATTAAATAGTTAAGAACTATTTAATAGTTACCTAGTTAAAATAACAAAATTACCTGTAAAATAAATCCTAACCTAAGTTACAATTAAACCTAACACTATACTATCATTAAATTAATTAAATAAAATACCTACAATTACCTACAATTAAACCTAACACTACACTATCAATAAATTAATTAAATACAATATCTACAAATAAATACAATTAAATAAACTAACTAAAGTACAAAAAATAAAAAAGAACTAAGTTACAAAAAATAAAAAAATATTTACAAACATAAGAAAAATATTACAACAATTTTAAACTAATTACACCTACTCTAAGCCCCCTAATAAAATAACAAAGACCCCCAAAATAAAAAAATGCCCTACCCTATTCTAAATTACTAAAGTTCAAAGCTCTTTTACCTTACCAGCCCTGAACAGGGCCCTTTGCGGGGCATGCCCCAAAGAATTCAGCTCTTTTGCCTGTAAAAAAAAACATACAATACCCCCCCCCAACATTACAACCCACCACCCACATACCCCTAATCTAACCCAAACCCCCCTTAAATAAACCTAACACTAAGCCCCTGAAGATCATCCTACCTTGTCTTCACCATACCAGGTATCACCGATCGGTCCTGGCTCCAAAATCTTCATCCAACCCAAGCGGAGGCTGGCGATCCATCATCCGGCGGCTGAAGAGGTCCAGAAGAGGCTCCAAAGTCTTCATCCTATCCGGGAAGAAGAGGCGATCCGGACCGGCAACCATCTTGATCCAAGCGGCATCTTCTATCTTCATCCGATGACGACCGGCTCCATCTTGAAGACCTCCAGCGCGGATCCGTCCTCTTCTTCCGACTACTTCCCGACGAATGACGGTTCCTTTAAGGGACGTCATCCAAGATGGCGTCCCTCGAATTCCGATTGGCTGATAGGATTCTATCAGCCAATCGGAATTAAGGTAGGAAAATTCTGATTGGCTGATGGAATCAGCCAATCAGAATCAAGTTCAATCCGATTGGCTGATCCGATCAGCCAATCAGATTGAGCTCGCATTCTATTGGCTGATCGGAACAGCCAATAGAATGCAAGCTTAATCTGATTGGCTGATCAAATCAGCCAATCGGATTGAACTTGATTCTGATTGGCTGATTCCATCAGCCAATCAGAATTTTCCTACCTTAATTCCGATTGGCTGATAGAATCCTATCAGCCAATCGGAATTCGAGGGACGCCATCTTGGATGACGTCCCTTAAAGGAACCGTCATTCGTCGGGAAGTCGTCGGAAGAAGAGGACGGATCCACGCTGGAGGTCTTCAAGATGGAGCCGGTCGTCATCAGATGAAGATAGAAGATGCCGCTTGGATCAAGATGGTTGCCGGTCCGGATCGCCTCTTCTTCCCGGATAGGATGAAGACTTTGGAGCCTCTTCTGGACCTCTTCAGCCGCCTGATGATGGATCGCCAGCCCCCGCTTGGGTTAGATGAAGATTTTGGAGCCAGGACCGATCGGTGATACCTGGTATGGTGAAGACAAGGTAGGATGATCTTCAGGGGCTTAGTGTTAGGTTTATTTAAGGGGGGTTTGGGTTAGATTAGGGGTATGTGGGTGGTGGGTTGTAATGTTGGGGAGGGGTATTGTATGTTTTTTTTTACAGGCAAAAGAGCTGAATTCTTTGGGGCATGCCCCGCAAAGGGCCCTGTTCAGGGATGGTAAGGTAAAAGAGCTTTGAACTTTAGTAATTTAGAATAGGGTAGGGCATTTTTTTATTTTGGGGGTCTTTGTTATTTTATTAGGGGGCTTAGAGTAGGTGTAATTAGTTTAAAATTGTTGTAATATTTTTCTTATGTTTGTAAATATTTTTTTATTTTTTGTAACTTAGTTCTTTTTTATTTTTTGTACTTTAGTTAGTTTATTTTATTGTATTTATTTGTAGATATTGTATTTAATTAATTTATTGATAGTGTAGTGTTAGGTTTAATTGTAGGTAATTGTAGGTATTTTATTTAATTAATTTAATGATAGTATAGTGTTAGGTTTAATTGTAACTTAGGTTAGGATTTATTTTACAGGTAATTTTGTTATTATTTTAACTAGGTAACTATTAAATAGTTCTTAACTATTTAATAGCTATTGTACCTGGTTAAAATAATTACAAAGTTGCCTGTAAAATAAATATTAATCCTAAAATAGCTACAATATAATTATAATTTATATTGTAGCTATATTAGGGTTTATTTTACAGGTAAGTATTTAGCTTTAAATAGGAATAATTTATTTAATAAGAGTTAATTAATTTCGTTAGATTTAAATTATATTTAAGTTAGGGAGGTGTTAGTGTTAGGGTTAGACTTAGCTTTAGGGGTTAATACATTTATTAGAATAGCGGTGAGCTCCAGTCGGCAGATTAGGGGTTAATGTTTGAAGTTAGGTGTCGGCGATGTTAGGGAGGGCAGATTAGGGGTTAATACTATTTATTATAGGGTTAGTGAGGCGGATTAGGGGTTAATAACTTTATTATAATAGCGGTGCGGTCCGCTCGGCAGATTAGGGGTTAATAAGTGTAGGCAGGTGGAGGCGACGTTGAGGGGGGCAGATTAGGGGTTAATAAATATAATATAGGGGTCGGCGATGTTAGGGCAGCAGATTAGGGGTACATAGGGATAATGTAAGTAGCGGCGGTTTACGGAGCGGCAGATTAGGGGTTAAAAATAATATACAGGGGTCAGCGATAGCAGGGGCGGCAGAATAGGGGTTAATAAGTGTAAGGTTAGGGGTGTTTAGACTCGGGGTACATGTTAGAGTGTTAGGTGCAGACGTAGGAATTGTTTCCCCATAGCAAACAATGGGGCTGCGTTAGGAGCTGAACGCGGCTTTTTTGCAGGTGTTAGGTTTTTTTTCAGCTCAAACAGCCCCATTGTTTTCTATGGGGGAATCGTGCACGAGCACGTTTTTGAGGCTGGCCGCGTCCGTAAGCAACTCTGGTATCGAGAGTTGCAGTGGCGTTAAATATGCCTCTACGCTCCTTTTTTGGAGCCTAACGCAGCCTTTCTGTGGACTCTCAATACCAGAGTTATTTTAAAGGTGCGGCCAGAAAAAAGCCAGCGTTAGCTACGCGGGTCGTTACCGACAAAACTCTAAATCTAGCCGTATGTATCTCCAGAAGTGCATTAGTGTTTTGCATTCCCACCACATGTGTAAGTAACTACCTTTTGTCTTGCATCCTCTCCAACATTGTTCGCTGGAGGATGGGTAAATAGAATGCAATCTGACCGGAGTCAAGTACCAACGAGTCAGCACCTTAAAATTAAGTTCAAGTATTTTGGGCGATGTGGAAGATTTTCTCGTGTATTGGAATATTAAACCCCAGTCCTTATTGCTAAGTGTGCCACCTAGTTCTCCCTGCCAGTGATTTGTATATGCAGGTAGGTCTGTTTTCAGTTGAGTCTGCAGTATGCTGCGCATTTTAGAAAGCGTGTGGGGCATCGGCGTGTTGGTGGAGCAGGCCCTTTCAAATGGAGTTTTTTGCCTTAAGAAGTCGGCCTTATGTTGTGTTGTATTAACAAAATGTGTGAGTTGCCTGTATTTCAGCCATGGGTGATAGGTTCCGTGTGCTACCTGCTTAATTTCCTCCCTACTCAGGAGTTTACCCTTTTGTAGAATTTCTGCCAAAGGGGTATTCAGTAATTGTAAAAAGGACATCGTCCGCGTATAATGCAATTTTAAAACTGTGTGGGCCAATTTCGATCCCTTTAATGGATTGGTTGTGACGGACATGTGCTGCCATTACTTCCATAGTCAGGATGAATAGCAATGGAGATAAGGGGCAGCCCTGCCTTGTTCCATTCCCAATTTTAAATGGTTGTGATAGAATCCCATTCGCTTTGACTCTCGCGGTGGGGTGCGCATATAGGCTGAATATTCTCTGGAGCATGTGGGGTCCTATCCCTATTGCTATCAAAGTCTCTTTAAGGAATTGCCAGTCAAGCCTATCGAAAGCCTTCTCGCCATCAGTTGCCAAGAAGACTGACAGTATCCTATGGTGTTGGGCGTATGTCATGAGGGTGAGGGCTCTTATCGTATTATCCCTCGCCTCCCTATGGGGAATAAATGCAACCTGGTCAATGTGAACTATATCCTGAAGTAGTCTATTTAATCTCTTGGCTAAGATCTTACCTAATATTTTTAGATCCGTATTCAGTAATGATATAGGTCTATAGTTTTTGGAGTCTGTGGGACTTTTGTCTTGTTTTAAAATAACTGAGATATGGGCCTGCTGCATCTCTACAGGCAAGGGTCTCCCCTCGTCAATGGATTGGAACAGTTTTAAGAGATTTGGTGCTAGAGAGGACCTGAACATCTTATAATACATGTTAGTGAACCCATCTGGGCCTAGGCTCTTCCCAGAGGGTAGGTCTGCCATGACTGCAAGAATTTCTTGTAGTGAAATGGGTGCCTCAAAGTCTTCCCTCAATGGTGTCTGGATTTTTGGTAGATTGGCCTCTTTTATATAACTTTGTAGGTTAATTAGCCTATTTGGGGATTTGTCTGTCTGTAAGTTATATAACTCTGAATAATATGCCCCAAATTGGTCTGCTATTTCTTTGCTATCTATCAGATGTTGTCCTAGCGGTGTTATTAACTTATTTATGTGGGATTTCATATTTTGTTTGTTGAGAAGTCTAGCAAGTCTAGGTCCTGACCTATTACCTTAAAAAAAGTAGATTTTTCTCAGTGCCAATGCCTTTCTCTGCGCTTCCTTAGATAAGATGTTATTAATATCCTGTCTTATTTTGGTAATATGTACTAGAAGTGTTTTATTAGTTGGGTCGTTTTTGTGTCGCAGTTCTAGGTTATATAATTGAGTAGTCAGTGTCGTTATCGCGGAGTGGTAGTTTTTCTTTAGTGTAGCTTTTTGCTTAATACATTCCCCTCTGATAAATGCTTTGTGCGCTTCCCATACGAAGCTGGGGTGTGTGTCTCCATTGTTATTGAAATGGAAATATTCTGTGATCGCTTTGTGCAGTGTCTCTTGGGTGGGAGGGTAATGGAGCAAGGAATTATCCATTCTCCATATGAAAGGTAGTGTCGGCGTGTCAGGCCAGTCCAATTCTAAGCTGACAGCTGAGTGATCAGACCACGCTGTGGGGCGTATGTCTGTATCTATAACTAGGGACAGGTGGTTTCTATCTATAAATAGGTAATCAATACGAGAATATGTGGCCCAGGGGTGGGAATAAAATGTGTAATTATGTTGTGTTGGATGTTGCACCCTCCATGTGTCAAGCAGACCTAACTCTTTCATACAGGTAAAAGCCGTATTTGGTGCCCTTGTTTTAGCCTGTCCGTGTTTCGTAGATGAATCCAAAATCGGGTCTAACATGGTATTAAGGTCCCCTCCCATTATAAGTGTGCCTTTCCAGTGTTCAAGAACCAAAGAGAGCAGTTTATGATAGAATCTACGTCTACCTCCAAAAGGGGCATAAACATTGACTAGTGTAATTGGGTTATTAAATAAGAGACCAACTAAAATTAAGATCCTTCCCTCGGTGTCCGCTATCCTGTTATGTAACTGGAAATGTAAATGTTTATGAAAAAGTATGCTTACCCCCTGTTTTTTAATGTGGTATGTGTTATGAAAACCGGTGGGGAAATCTCTTGAAATCAAAGAGGGTTCTGCGCCTGTTACAAAATGATTTTCCTGCAGGAATATAATGGAATGGGAGTGTTTAGCAAAATGTTTGAGGGCTACGGTACGCTTATTTGGGGAGTTAAGTCCCTTTACGTTCTGTGATATCACCTGTATTCTAGGCACAGTCATGACACTTGTTTAGGGGAATTAATATCATCTGTCGAGGTTGGCTTACCTGATGTAGATAGTGTCACGTAGGTCGGAGGTATCCCCCATGAGCTGATCTTCTAAGCGTAGCTACAGGTGGGAATGAGTAATCAAGGTAGTAGAGTGGACACATTCTCTTAAGCAATTCTCTAAGGGTTACAAGTACACAGATATCAGTAATCAGTACGAATAACATATAATAACAAAAACACAAACAAAACGAATAACATGAAGCTCTGTAATTATCAATCATAAAGTTAGAACTAAACAAGTTCTGCTCAAATTATTACTAAACTACAAGTGGATGGGGGGAAGTAAGGCCGATGGATTTGCCTATCCACTCTATACTGGGTAACAGTTATTCTTTTTTTATCAAACAGTGATAATATTATCAATCAACTGGGTTTGTGTTGTGGAAGCTAGTAAGTCACAGTCAATTGCTTTTTATGAAGACTATAGATAGAAATTGAAATATTTACTACTGACAGTGTTTCAAGGTGGATCCTCAGGGTATCTAGAAGAAGCAGACTCGGATGGTTCTGTGTTTCTTCTCTTCGTGGGCATTGTGGACCAGTTTCTTCTTTGTGGCTTGGGTGCAGATGTTTTTTGTTGGTTTCCACCCTTGGCAGTCTTTGTAAGTTTAAGTAAGGACGGAGGGGCTATATTCAATTGTTTACAAAACTGTTCCAAGTCATCTGGCCCCCGGTAAATATATGTTTTTTCATCCTTCTGGACTTTGATGGCAAAGGGAAAACCCCAGCGGTATGCTATCCCCAGGTCTTGGAGATGCAGTGTGAGAAACCTGGCTTCTTTGCGCTTAGCCAGAGTAATCGGGCTGAGATCAGGGTAGATCTGGATAGTTTCCTCTCCAAAACGTGGTTGCGATTTCTTCCTGGCCGCCTGTAACAATTTTTCCTTATCCGTGTATTTGTGACAGCAAAGGATCACATCCCTAGGAGGCATACTGTCGGGAGGTTTAGGCCTCAATGCTCTATGAGCTCTGTCAAGCGTGATAGGCTCCTTTTCAGGGTCCAATAGATATTTAAACAGATTCTGGAGATAGGACGGCAACTGCTGTGGTAAAATCTTCTCTGGGATGCCGCGGATCCTAAGATTCTGGCGACGGCCCCTATTGTCAAGGTCCTCCATTTGCACCTGTAGGTGTTCAATTGCTTCATGCTGAAACTGAAATGCCTGTGTGGTGTTATCAGAGGATTTATTTGTGTCTTCCATTTGCTCTTCCAGCTCAAGCACTCTATCCCCCAGCTCCCGAATATCTTTCTTTACTTCTGCTAAGCCATCTTTGATGGCTCTGCTGACTTGTTGCATGATGGATGAGAGGTCTGCCTTAGTAGATAGTGCTTGCAGGTCAGCCCATGTTATTGGAGCTGCGTCATCTGTGATAGATATGGTGGCTTGGGATAAGGATTCTTGGTGGTCAGGAATGATTGATCTCATCTCACCTGGTGAGGTCATATCTTGGCTTTTGAAGTATGAATTTAACTTGCCTCCTGTGCTTGTATTACTTTTGGACGATTTTTCTGCCTTATTTTTACTTTTGGAGGCCATTCCGTTAATAGTGATTCACAGGCTGTCTTTCAGAAATGCAGTACGGCTTAATGTTGTAAGCAATAACAGTGTCACCAGCCTCTATAGTTCCCTGACTTAATACCCTGGGTATATGAGTTGTTCCTCAAACTTGCAGTTCTTATTTCTGCAGCGTGTGGATAAACCAGTCTCTTACTGTATATGTCGTATAGGCCTACTAGCCCGAGTCACCGTAGAATTGGCAGCCGGAGTTAGCTCTTTCAACAACCGGTAGTAATCCTCAGTCACTACCTATCAATCTAGAGGCATATATTATCATCAGAGCTGCAATGAGGTGTTCGCCGCAAACAGCGGGTAGATGACTGCACTTGCCTCTGGTATTCTCTGCCTTCACAGTCTAAGGGTTGAACTGCATCACAGCACTCACCAGTTACGGGCCTTCCGTGTGGCGTTATTTACAGGCCACTGTGTAAAAGTTCGGATGTCAGCTCTGCAGAGATAAGGTCGCTCCGGTGTAAGTTGCTCACTGTGATTGTGTCTGCAGTTTTATTCCGGGCGGTCCGTGTCTCTTCATCCCTGCTTCATATTTTCTGTACACACCGTGTAGGCCTCATACAGCAACCAGTATTTATTATTCATGTAGATTTCTTAACCGGAGGTTATACATATACCTAGCTTCCTGGTATATTCTGAGCAATTATATAACCCAGTGATGGTCAGTTATGAGTCATATAATGCCCATTTAGAGTGATCTTAGCCGGAGCTCCGATTCAGTGCGACCATTTCCTTTGCTGGTCGGCTCCGCCCCGGATTGCCTTAATTTTACTGAACTCTGCCTGTCTGACTACTCTGACTGTTTAACCCTTGAATTGCTGAATTGCCTTATTATTGCTGAACTCTGCCTGTTTAGCCCTTGAATTGCTGGATGGCCTTAATATTGCTGAACTCTGCCTGTCTGACTACTCTGCCTGTTTAACCCTTGAATTGCTGGATTGCCTTATTATTGCTGAACTCTGCTTGTCTGACTACCCTGCCTATTTAACCCTTGAATTGCCGGATTGCCTTATTACTGCTGAACTCTGCCTGTATGACTACTCTTCCTGTTTAACCCTTGAATTGCTGGATTGCCTTATTATTGCTGAACTCTGCCTGTCTCTGACCATTCTCTGCCTTAATCTTATTGCTGTGAAGCACTACCCTGTCTACCATGAGTACTGCTTACCTCATTTCTTACACTCACTTTGATCTGGGATATTTTCTTATCCTTCCGCTTGACGCCGGGATAAGAAGACTACTGGCCAAGTTTGGTCTGATCCCACGAGCATTACAGGTTCATGGTTTGGGTAGTTTAAGGGCTATGGCTAGGTTCATGGTTTGGGTAGTTTAAGGGCTATGGGTAGGTTCATGGTTTGGGTAGTATTAGGACTATGGTTAGGTTCATGGTTTGGGTAGTATTAGGAATATGGTTAGGGTATTGTTAACCCCATGGGTGCCAAAGAGCGCTTAATTTCTCTCTGACATCAAATGTGTTAAAAGGTCTTTGCCCACTCCACAAACCAATGCCACCTGCAACATTCAAGCACGGCTGAAATTTATACTGTGTCATTATGGCCATGACATAGCAGCCCTAGTATTTTGACAACCTTGATTTTGCACATCTGGGTCATACAAGGTTACTTGAGCCCTGCAGAACTTGACTCTCTGAGCTGCGCATTTGCATGTGAGTATGGTACTTATACTGATTGTTTATGGTACATTAGGGATGGCGAGTTGTCACAATTTCAGTCATGCATTTTAAGTGAATCGTTTTGTAAACAATCTTTTGATTCTTGTAAGAAACACCAGGAATCTTTTGTACAAACAAACAAGTTTTGCTTTTCAACCATAAAATAATAATAAACTAATAATTGGCTTTTATTTTACTTCCCAGGGGTGCTCTCTTACTATGCCAAGAATAGCAGGTGTGGAACTGAAGGTTATAGGTGCCGTTTATCTGTGTCATTGTTTCCTAAACTCCAGATCATTATTGTTCCATATAAAGATAAATGATTTATCTTTTGTATTTGTTTTACTTGCAGTGTCTCCTGCAGAGTGTAACTACTGAGCCTCCTTGTGTCTAACATAAAATACAGTAAAACATGCGATCTAGAGTTGTCAGTTCACTAATGAGACAGTGTGACACTATTTGTGTGCTGCTCTCCAGATCACACTATGGATCAGTAAAATCACACTATTAAAGGGACGGGAACGTCAAATTTACATTTTTATTAGCTAAATAAAACGTGATTTTTATTTAATTATTTTATTAAACTTACTTCATTCCCTTCTTATCCTTTGTTAATAATGGTAGGTTCAGGAGCAGCAATGAACTGCTGGGAGCTGATAAGTGACTATACACATAAGCCTTTTTTCATTGACTCACACGATGTGTTCAGCTAGCTCTCAGTAGTGAAATGCTGTTCTGGAGCTGTCTTTGTCTATGTGTTTAACCATTGCAGTTGTATGCAAGTTATATGAACGCAATAGTGCAACAAAAGGCTCTAGTGGAATTCTAAAACGTTTATTTGCTCTTCAGTTGCAGGGAAACTAATCCCATCAATAAAAAGCTGGTGAGAATGAGTCAGGTACATACTTCTAAGGAATGTAAGTTTGAATAGATTTTGTTAATACTTAGGCAACATTACTGATTGCTTTATTTGCAGTTTAATGGTCTGGATTAAGGCTATAGTAGCGGTGACAACATCAAATATTCCCTTTAAATGGATATAGAACCCAAATGTTTTCTTTCATGATTCAGAGCAGCAATTTTAAGCAACTTTCTAATTTACTCCGATTACTCTGTTTTCTTGCTATCTTTATTTAAAAAAAAAAAAAAGAAGAAGGAATGTAAGCTTACTTCTTTTAGGATCTACATTAAGCCACCAATCAGCAAGCGCTACCCAGGCGCTGAACTAAAATGGGCCGTCTCCTAAGCTTATAGTCCTGCTTTTCAAATAAAGATACAAAGAGAACAAAAGAAAATTTGATAATAGGAGTAAATTAGAAAGTTGCCTAAAATTGCTGCTCTGTCTGAATCATGAAAGAAAACATTTGGGTTTCATATAAATTTAAGTTGCATTAATACTGTGTACATTAATGTGTTTCCAATGGCTTGTTAAACCAGCAGCAGAGAATAAAATGTATGTGAAAGTGCTCATTTAGATTTGTTTTTGTATGTGAAACAGCTGGTTTTGTTCTTTGAGCCAGCAGCCCATTTTAAGAGGCTGTGCTTACAGGGAAATCAGATCTTATTTTATCACAGTCTAATACAGAGAACAATTGAAAATGAACATTGTATTACTAATCTCTCCTACCTCCCACTTGGAATGTATTGTTTTCTGTTGGCTATGTCCACACAGCTTTTGTATAGCTAATACATAATGAGCTATTTCAAATGACAAAATAAAGCAGAAGTAGCTATTTATAAACAAGTTAATACACTCAAGCAGGTAAAATATATAGCTGAGAATAAAAGAGGAGAGATTTTATAGTACATTGTCCCTTTAAACTCCTTATACAATATTTAATTAAGCATAATAATAATAATAAAAAAGCTTTTGCAATACACTTTCATTATTTATTATGTCTGATTTCCCTGCTGTTCCACTTCTACAAGAGAAGCTGGCTCTTACATGCTGCACAGTGATTAGTTGATTTGTGCCAGAACTTGATTATATCTGTACTGAACTGGTCACAATAAAGGATGTAAAATAAACATTATGAGACTTTTCAAGGGGCCTGTCCAGAATCAGCTAACAATGTATATTTTATTAATAAAATAACAGCTTTTAAATAATTTTATTCCAATTAGTTTGAATTCAGATTTGTTTCAAAGAAGTGAAAAATGTCTAATGCACAACTAAAAAATACTTTCATTTTCCTTTAAAAGGCCCTTAACCCCTAAACACGGCCATTAAAGGCCATTAAAGGGACAGTTTACTCCAGAATTTGTGTTGTTTAAAAAGATAGATAATCCCTTTATTACCCATTTTTGCATCACCAACACGGTTATATTAATATACTTTTTACCTGTGTGATTACCTTATATCTAAGCCTCTGCAGACTGCCCCCTAATTTCAGTTCTTTTGACTGACTTCTTGCATTTTAGCCAATGAGTGCTGACTCTTAAATAAATCCACGGGAGTGAGCACAATGTTATTGATCTGACACACATTATCTATATGACACACATGAACTAGCGCTGTCTAGCTGTAAAAAAACTGTCAAAATGCACTGAGATAAGAAGTGGCCTTCGAGGGCTTCGAAATTAGCATATGAGCCTACCTAGGTTTAGCTTTCAACATAGAATATCAAGCGAACGATGGAAATGTGATGATGAAAGTAAATTGGAAATTTTGTATTAGTCTATCGGAATCGTGAAATTGAGTTTTTACTAGATTGTCCTTTTAAGGGGTTTACTAGTGCAGCTTTGCCTACAACAGCATAGCTATGCTAGTACCGCATGCATCAGAGGCATGCAGATATATCTCAATCAAATTGCCAGCCCTCTGTGTAACAGCCATCGGCCAATCACAGACTCATATACGTATACACTGTGGACTCTTGCACATGCTCAGTAGGTGGTGGTAACAAGTGTGTATATAAAAAGAATGTGCACAATTTGATAATGTAAGTAATTTGAAAAAAATCTACAAAACCATTGCTCTATCTAAATCATGAAAATGTAATTTTGACTTTAGTATCCCTTTAACACCTTTGCTACTGAGAATTTCAGTGAAAATTTGACAAAAGTACCAGACATTTTTAGCATTTTTGTAATCACTCCGTTTAAACAGAAATAAAGTCTTA